>NC_061499.1:18071201-18374610 GCF_022539355.2 Hippoglossus stenolepis | reverse complement strand
GAGTTATTTCATATCAACTGGACTGAGATGGATCCACGGATTTGAGAGCTGTCATTTGCTGCTATGTTGAAGCCACTCTGCACCTTCTGCCAAGACATAAAGTTTGAAGCTTTCTAGAATCATGTCAACTCATTCATGAAACTATCTAGAATGATCTGCCCATTAAAACACTTTGCTAAGCACAAGGCCACTTTGTGCATCGAGGCTAAATTACATCTGTGTCCAAACTATCCGACCACAAAAGCTCAGAATCTCGGAGTTATACTTTAGTACATCACATTAGTACTTAGGTAACTTTTATCAAGATTTCCCAACATTTAGAGTTAAACAAAAGCTTATCCGTCTCCACTTATCAGTGTCTCTCTGCCCAACCCCCTGGAGTGTGTCCCTGGAGCTTATGCCTGACTGATTGACCGACTTGACCATTGACAGTACTGTTAGTGCCCTGTACATATTGTTTATAGGAACGCTGTTGTTATTGAAGTGACACGGACGATTTGCTTTCTGTTTGCATTCCTGAGTTGGGTTAGGGTTAGGTTTATGAAGATCTGTGGTCAAACCCGGATCGTATTATTTTTGTTTCATCTGTTCTCCGACTAAAACGGACTTTGTATATATTCCGATTGAACTCTGGACGTGGAGACTGTGGGAGACACACACGCACACACACACCCTCTTGCCTCAAACCGAGGTATAAATCGAACCGTGGCTCAAAACCTGAGGTCCGATCCGAACCGTGGGTTGGGAGTATTGTTACAGCCCTACATTGCATTTGCTATAGTATTGCTAACTACAACAGTAATTGAACAAGAAACAATCTAACATAACCTTCGCTAAGGTTAGCTTCGTGGCTAAAAGGGGAGACTAAGAGCTTCAATAAGATGAATTTGATTGATTGATATCCTTATATTTAATTATCAGATGTGGCTTACAGATACAAATGTTTTATTATTCCATTACTACCAGTGAAATACTATATTGATGCATACAATGATGTTTTTTTCAGACTGAAAATTAAACATTTAATAATGTTAGTTTATGTTACTGCTTATTTGGTATGAATTATTTTATTTGTTTTTCTGTTACGTTGCTAATATCTATATACGTAGTCCTGCATATGTGGTACAATTTGTTTTTTATTTTGAAAAGCATGAACAGGCCCCCTCCTGCCTCATACATTCTTAAACCAAGCAGTGACAAGAACACCATTTAAAAAAAAAAAAAAAAAACCTTCTTCATTCTGTTCATCTTTAGTTAGACATGATGCTGGCTAGTATAGTCTCACATCTGAAATTAAGTGCATTCATCTCCACTGTGCAGAAAAGGGTGCTAATTATAATGTGTTAAAATGCAACAGTGCACTCATTACAAGAAGTGCAGTGAAGCATTGTTAAAAGATCACAACACAGACGAGCTCTGGCCGAACCTGCTTCTGTGATTTACCTTTGGGTTTGAAAGAGGATGACGTTCACACAAATGCACAAATAATGATCCATTGCCCTATTTGCAAAGTCCAGCCTTGTCAAACCTGCTCAAGTTCATTATTTATTCTTACACAAACAGCACCTACCCCTTTAGTAGTATTTCTCCTGTTAATGAGTATTTTGTTTACAAAATAAGATAAAGAATCTGTCTGGATCTGAGTGGATCTGAGTGGATGTGGGTATGGTAGAGCAAGTTTTAATGAGAGGACTTTTACTACATCAATCCTAGTTGAATCCTTGATACCCCTGCAGGTGACTGAAGCAACGTTCTGTAGACATTGATTTGCATTCATTCTGTGGAGGAAATAATAACCTTGCAGGTATCTCTGTTGTCTGTAGTGATTTCCCCCCGCAGTACTGACAGCTCATTACCTTAGTGTTCCTGCTTCACACTGATAATTCACCCAGAAAATCGTGCATGTCATGCCACTCTTGTTCGTCCCCCACCCCTGAGAATTTTGCTTCATTCATGTGGTTGAATGTGATTCTTCTCAAAGACCCAATTTTGTTTTGAATGTTGGTTGGGAGAATACTGAAAAAGAGCTACCTTGATTTTTCACAAAAAAAAGAGCAGGGCTGTGTCACGGCAGAAATTAAATACAGTACTTATCCCTTATTGAACCAGCTAAATGTGTCATTGAGATTAAAATGTGTTTAAAGAGTTATCTGGCCAAGTGAGCAGCATAAACATTGTTACAACAGTAAACCCAAACAATATCTACCGATAAATACAACTGTCATACACTGCAAGTGAGTGAACACAATATATATTTAATATGCAATACAAGGTCAATGACAAAATTTCAATTATAATGCTAAATTAGGTAAAACTTTCTAAAATGATTTCAGTGAAAAGTTAGAAACCAAGGAGAGAGAGAACGAGAGAGACTGACAGAAAGGGTCTGACCAAATATATGCACACTGCTCTATAGTCATATACTGTAAAATGTCTACAATGAAGCAATGCCGCAAAACCCGATGTTAAAGCCCCTTTATATTATTGTGAGATGAAGTGTAAATGTGAGACACATTGCATTTTAATGGCTAATTCGGCTGTCTGCATTTTAACACCAATTTAAGTTGACTTTAATGTGACTGAACATTGACAAACACAGCACGATTAGTAATACTGAAGGGGATTAATAATTGTCTGCAATAAAATTGAACATAAAATTCAGTAAATTATCACAATTATTTACATATATGGAAAACTACAGTGGTCCTAGTATCAACCTTTGTGGAATGCCTTTTGATACAGGGAGAAAGGGAGAGGAACACCCAGTAAACTGGACACATTGTGTTCTAGCTGACAAATAAATTGAAAACCAATTCAATTGTATACCCAGAGAAGAAGCCAGTATTATGTTAGAGTTTTTTCAGAAAACATGCCATGGGCAACAGTTTTCAAAATGGACAAATCAAAAAAGACCTTGGCAATATGTTTTTTCAGATAATTGCCTCAATAATGTAATTTTTTCAGGTGTATTTTCTCAGGTTTGTTTCCAGAAAAGGTGCTAATTTCAAATTCAGTATACTGATAGAGGCCTATATATCTTCTAACAAGAACGTATATAAGATGTGTATATATATATCTTCCAAGAAAGAAATCAAAGCCTGGAAATGCCAAAGAAACACTATGTTTGCAGTAATTTAAGAGCCATGCTACAGTTGCATAGTTGAGAAACAAGTATCCATGGCCATTGTATAATGTACAATAAATCTAACATTACTTCATATCTCTCTCTCCAGCTTCCTTTTCTTTGTTGCATAAACTTTTTGTGTTACATGATTTCCTTTTTAGGCAGTTTTCTAAAGTATAAATTGATAATTATAGACTTCATAAGTACCCCGGGGATAATCTGTCTTTGACATAATTGCCACATAAAAGTACTGTAGCCCACAGTGTGTCGTATTCTCTACTCAAGCAACAAAAAAGCAGCAACAGGAACATCGTGCAGCAGCAGATTGTGTGTGGGTGATGAGGCAGGGCTTTGTTGCTGTGCGCCTCTTTTTTTTATATAAGAAAACGACATTTCCTTTACAAGGATCCCTTTGGTTCATGCTTGGGAAATCCTCTTCGAGTCACTGCTGCATCTGCGTCATCAGGAGCAATTCTTTGCACCTTTCAACCTCCCACATGATGCCAAGCTTGAAACGCAAAGAGAAGGCGGAATGGGAAGCAGAGGTGCTCCCCCTGCCTTGTTTGAAACAACTTGTAAAAAGAGAAAAATCTTGCCTGTCATAGCTTCATAATGTTTGAACAATTTTAGGTTGTGATATTTAAAAATATTTGTTATGTTTAGTGGCTTGATGTTCGTTGCTGGGCACTTTTTGAAGTACATCTCAGCTGCATCGTTGTTGGAGAACCATTGTTTTGAACCACATTTGAGTTTTTTCTTAACTTTTTTTAGCCTGTGCATTTGTCCAGACAAATACATAGTAATACAAGTTACATTGTAACAAGGAACAGGTCCTTTCGGAGATCAATCTCATGAAAACTAATCCTGTCAGTGGAAGTTCTGTCTCATTACACAAAGATCAATGAAGGTGTCAGCAAAACAACAGCAGCAGTATCTTCTCACTTGTCTTCGACTGGCTTTAAGCTTTGCACTCGTGCAAGGAATTCCACCAGCGCGCCTGAAGGTATCTACACATATTAGAATTTCAGTGTTGAAGGTAAGGTGGATGCATTTGCATAATTAGAGTTGGAACATATTAAAAGAAGAGGCAGGGAGACAAAGCAGAGTAATGAGGCAGGGAAATGGGAGTAAGTGTGTGGCGTGGCATATGACAACAGCCATGTTTAGACCTCACTACAGTGACTCTCTCTGGGGAGGCTTACTAATGACTTTGATTTTTCTGGAGATGAGTCAAAACAGTCTGCAGCGCCGCCTCCCAATCCCCCACCCACAGCCCCACCACTGCTTATTGATGCTGTTGTCGCAGTTTCCATCGTGGAATTGACACGGCAGGCTATTGTACAGTGGCCTTGTTTGGTTTTCCATTCTTGGAGATTATGTCAGAGGAGGAAGAGGTAGATACTCAACACTACAGAGGGCCATCCCATCCCAGTGAGCAAATATTTGATGGCGCTAGAGGCATTGTGCTCCATGTAAACCATTGTCATGCAACGCATTTGTCATGTTTGCAGAATTTTTTGTTTGTGTGCTTCTCTTTGTTTGTTTCCAGACTGCTCCCCATTGTAGACATTGTTCTCACATGACCAAAACACTCAACTGCCCATTATTGTCTAATGCCAAATGTAATGCGTGTTTGGGTTGGCTTTTTTAATCCAAGTTCATCAGATTATTCCATACTTTACTAGAAAGGATCACTTGATAGTATCGTAAACAGTTTTCCCCTTTTTTAATTAGCCTCAAGACAATTACGTGTTAAAAGCCTCCCTGTAGACTGCTTGTCGAGCCAGTAGTAGTGATTTACTTTTTATCAAACCAAATGAGGCCCCAAAATATCTGCAGTCTATTCCCACACCAATGAGCCAGATAGCACCCAATTAATTCTGATGATACATTCAAGAAAAAAAAGTAATTCTGATTTAATTAGATGTGATGTGCACAGAGTAGTAATCACAGATATGACTCAGAACTGCGTTACTGTACGTCAAAGAGTTTGATGTTCAGAAGTGCTTTACAAAATGGGATCAAAGTCCTGGAGGCTCGCTGTGGAGAGATGTCCCTCCCAGTAGAGATGTAGAAGATACCAGATTAACATGATGAAGTATAGGTTATCCCAGGGTAGATCATCATTAGCCTTATATCATAGACATGAATATGTATAGCCTTCATACACTGGGTATATGTATCTTTAACATATACTCTTTCATACATGGGTATATCCTCAAGCAAACGAAATAGCTTTTTGACAGTTCACTCTGTTTAGAAGATTAATAACATTACCGTTAGTTTTAAACCTGAAAAGCCATTTTCAGTAGACCATGACCAGTAGAGTCCTATGTACAATTTCCTGCTTGTTTTTCTGATTATTTGTAATGAGAGGTTTATGTCCGTTTGGCTCTGTCTGTGCTCTTCACTCTGGTTTGATGAGCTTAGTGTAAAAATAAGTGATGTCACTTCAGAGATCGGTGCCAAAACTCGGTATTAAACGAGCCCCGGGGCTAAATTATTAAAGGCTGTACAGTATTGATAATCTCTGAAGTTATCAGTTCTGTTCTGTCCTCCTTACTGGAGAAATAGATTTCCTGTTTATTATTGCAACATTACAAGTTATCTTGCACATTTTATCTCTTCAATTAAATTTCTGATATAGATATTTGTCTACGATGTATTATCACTTCCCTTCAATTCTAAAGAGCTATCTCTCTCACTCACTCACTCCGTCTCTCACTCTAACGGAGCCTGTGTGAGAGGGGTGGGGGCAGCTCTCTCTGACATTTTGCTGTATCATCCAACAAACACACACACACACACTCAGGCCCTACTCTCTGTGACAATGACAAAGAACTAAACATTTACTAGAGTCGATGCTGAGATTTTTCCTTGCCACAAGTGTGAATATCAAGCCAAAGTTCATCACATACAGGTGGAAAAATGCAGTGTGACAGCCGAGCTTGCAGCTGTCGTTGCATCAGGCAGCCTGAAGCCCACATGCAGAGTTAACTGAATTATATCAACATGTGATAATGATTGCAAATAACCATTAGGAAGCTAATTGTTGAGGTTGTGTCTGTGAATTATAAGTGAAATCGTCAGAGCATCGAGTGAGGTGTCATTCAAAAATTCACAGTTTCACATATCGTGTTTTAAAAAAAAACAGTTCAAATTTGATTCATGCTTATTTCAACATAAAAATGCTTTAAAAAATTTTTTTTAGTAAGACCAAGTTTCCAGGTGCCATCATAAAGACTGTAAATGGGAAACTGGCTCTGTTCTTATTTTACCCCCAAAAAGTGGGTGGCATGCACAAAATCCTATGACAATTTAGGGTTTTACAGGGGCACTTCATTGACCAGGTATAGTGACTCAAAGTGCACCTCCCTCTGTATCGCACATAGCTCCAAATTCCTTGCACACACATGATAATAAGTTCATCAGGATAATTATGTTGCCTTTGGAATAGCCAGGTTAACTGTTCCCGCTCCATTTTCAGTCTTCATGCTAAGCTAACAAGCTGCTAACTGCGGCCTTATATTCAATTAACACACGTGTGAATACCATCTGTCTTCTCGTCTAATTCTCAGTGAGATAGTCAACAACTTCTTCCCGATTAATTCAAACTACTTTTGTAAAAGTTTCTCTTTAATTTCATTTCGATCAGCGAACCGTAGCGACTCTCCCCAGCCTCAAACCAACAAATAAATTAACTAAGTCATCATTTTATCAGCAGATACTTTCTGGAGTCACTCTGTTGACAATACATGCATGAGTGACTATATGGACTGTGACTGTGGCCAGAGTCAATAAAAACTCATCTTTGTAATTACATTTTTGTTTGCGGCCATCCACCCAATCTGCTTGCTTTCATGACTGTTCCAGTACATAGTTTTGAAACAGATAACATGCCCTTATTTTGAGTAAATCACCTTGGCAAGTTCGTTCTTTTTACCAACACATACAGTGCCTTGCATAAGTATTCACCCCCCTTGGACTTTTTCCCATTTTGTGCTGTTACAAACTGGAATTCAAATAGACTTGAATAGACTTTTTCCCATTTGATCAACACAACATGCATAGTACTTTGAAGGTGCAAAATACCTTTTATTGTGACACAAACAATAATGAGAACAAAAAAGTTGTCATCTGTTGGATGCATAAGTATTCACCCCAGGAGTCAATACTTGGTAGAACCCCCTTTCGCTGCAATTACAGCTGCAAGTCTTTTGGGGTATGTCTCTACCAGCTTTGCACATCTAGAGATGGAAAGGTTTGTCCATTCTTCTTGGCAAAAAAGCTGAAGCTCAGTCAGATTGGATGGAGACCGTCTGTGTACAGCAATTTTCAAGTCTTGCCATAGATTCTCAATTGGATTTAGGTCTGGGCTTTGACTGGGCCATTTTAAGACATTAACATGCTTTGATCTAAACCATTCCATTGTAGCTCTGGCTGTATGTTTAGGGTCATTGTCCTGCTGGAAGATGAACCTCCGTCCCAGTCTCAAGTCTTTGCAGACTGCATCAGATTTTCTTCAAGGACTGCCCTGTATTTGGCTCCATCCATCTTTCCCTCTATTCTCGGACCAGTTTTCCTGTACCTGCTGAAGAGAAGCCATCATGATGCTACCACCACCATATTTCACTGTTGGGATGGTGTGCTCAGGGTGATGGGCAGTGTTGGGTTTCCGCCACACATAGCGTTTTGCATTGAGGCCAAAAATGTTGATCTCATCTGACCAGAGCACCTTCTTCCACATGTTTGCTGTGTCTCCCACATGGCTTCTGGCAAACTCCAAACGGGATTTCTTATGGTTCACTTTCAACAACGGCTTTCTTCTTGCCACTCTTCCATAAAGGCCAGATTTGTGGAGTAGACGACTAATAGTTGTCCTGTGGACAGATTCTCCCACCTCAGCTGTGGATCTTTGCAGCTCCTGCAGAGTTACCATGGGCCTCTTGGTTGCTTCTCTGATTAATTTTCTCCTGGCTTGTCAGTTTGGGTGGACGGCCTTGTCTTGGTAGGTTTGCGGTTGTGCCGTATTTTTCCATTTTCTGATGATGGATTTTATGGTGCTCCATGAGATGTTCAAAGCTTGGGATATTTATTTATAACCTAACCCTGCTTCATACTTCTCCACAACTTTATCCCTGACCTGTTTGATGAGCTCCTTGGTCTTCATGATGCTGTTTGTTCAGTAATGATCTCTAACAAACTCTGAGGCCTTCACAGAACAGGTGAATTTATACTGAGATCAAATTGTAGACAGGTGGACCCTATTTACTAATTATGTGACTTGCAAATGTGACTTGTGAAGGCAATTGGTCGCACCAGATCTTTGTTAGGGGTTTCACAGTAAAGGGGGTGAATACATATGCACTCAACACTTTTCAGATTTTTATTTGTAAATAATTTTGAAATCCATGTAATATTTCCCCCCACTTCCAAATGATGGACTATTTTGTGTTGGTCCATTACATAAAATCACAATGAAATAAATTTTAATCTGTGGTTATACCATGACAAAATGTAGAAAAGTCCAAGGGGGGTGAATACTTATGCAAGGCACTGTAGGTCATATCAGGTGGTGGAAGAGCAGGAAACACAGTCTGCCTTGTTATGTGGTCACTGACAGAGAGAATAGCTGTTCTGGTTGTGTTCAAATCAGCGCACTGGATTATCTGATAAGATTTATTGCAGCAGCTCTTTTTTTCCTGCTTCAACACTCCAGATATCGATGTCTGCTGGGGGAAGATAGCCCTAATTATTTTCCATCCATATGTGATTAACAGAGATTTGCTTTTAAATGCTCGGTATGGGGCCTGTTGAACACTTCTCTCCACGCAGCTCAGACACGGCCCAATAGCTTCAGACTTTGCTTCATGAGCTCATAGTTGAGCTCTGTGAGAACATGGGAGTTTGAATTTAGTTGCAACTGTCCCCTGCAACTTCCCATTTGTAATCATTTGCTTTGTGTGTTGTGGAGAGTGTGTTGTGGCAAAGGTCAAAAAGTCTAGAATCACCATGGCATCCATTTATTACATTAGCTGCCCCTAAGAGCAAATACAGAGCTACAAATGAAGCCACTGTTGTCTCATCAGTTATGCAATTGTTGTCCCTCAAGCAGGCATTTGCCTCCATGAGCCGTGTACTTGATTGGTTTTAATTTATTCAGATTTTTCTGACATTAATCCTGAAATGAGGTCAAAAAACATATCTAGACTCAACTGTTGGATGGACCACCATTCATTGTCTTCAGATGTGGAACTAATTAGGTTAGAACCACAGCGATGTTGTGCTGCTGTGCCATGTGAAATCAGTGCGGTACATGCTTTCTTTGACGGCTTTAATATAAGGTATTCACATACTCTTAACCGCTGTTACTTCCCCGAGCAGCAGTGTTAGAGAGACAAATAGGCTGAATGAAGAGAGCGAGCACAAATAGTAAATGAAAAGCAAAGAGACAAAGACACAAAATGTTGTTTTCTGATTGTTTCACAGCTGTTACGTTCTTATGAACAAAAACTACCTGCTGGAAGGTTTTGTGTACGTACAGACATGAATTCATCCCAGTGCAGTTTGTCTGCTGTGACTGATGCAACAAGTCATAATTCAAGTTCATCTATAATGTTATTAGTTAGTTCAAACTTGAATTGAGGTGAATTAAAGATATCTTGAACTTCGATTATGACTGGTTTGAATCAAATTGTATTAATCTGAAATGGTAATTATCATCATCATAAGGTTACTGGTGTCTGTAATCCATAAAGAAAGAGCGTTGAACAATGAGACAGTGTTGCTTTTCAAATAAACTGCTAGGACCAAATGTCTTTATTTATTTTTTACAATCGACAGATCAATCGATTATCCAAATAATTGTTTGTTGCACCCCTATTGCACTGCCTTGGGCCCTCTTAACAACACATGCTCATTGTGAAACCTATCAGATATGTGAGTCACTTACAGACCAAGAGACAGACAGAAATTTCTGGAATCAGTAGACAGATTTAGCTACTTTAGTGTACTTCTATTTACTTTATGATACCACAATCACCAATTATTGAACTCTTGAATGTATTATTGCTTTTTGGGTTCTACATGCGTGTCATGGCTTTCTTTGTGAGGATGCGCAGACCAGAGACTGTGGCAACGGACTCCATCTGTCTCACAGCATACTCTGCTCTTAAAGAGCCTGCAATGCGTAGTTTGCATTCCCTCCCTTTTCTCCTCTTAAATTGTCCACGTCACCGGGTAACGCTTAACCTGCCCGCCCACCAGCTAGTTTGGCTCTAATTGGTAGGAGCAGGACAAACACCCTTTTTACCATGGCTACAGCTGTGTTTACAGCCGGTGAGGAAGCCTCTGGTGGAGTGGAGTAACATTTCCGATATGCACAAAATCTCTAAGGTGGGCCAGCTGCCCAATCAGAGCAGACTTGGCTTTTCGGAAGGCGGGCCAATAAGTAAAACACAGTGTTTCAGATAGTGTGAAAAGGGTGCTGCAGAAACATACAGTATTCTACAATTGATAAAGCTTTGGAGTATTACACCATGAAAACCCATTGCATGGGCCACAACATGGGTACTTTAAATTGTTTTTTATTTTATTTTAGAACAAATTACTGTCTTTAGTCCAACTACTGCAAAGGCCGTGGAGTCGTCCATTTTCTCACACAAGTTTACAGCTCTGAAATACTATTGAACCATGGAGCTCCTATACAAACATTGATAGTGATGTGTTTCAGTCAAACTAATGTAATATCAACATCATTTTGTGGCCTGGCTCTTTGGGATGTTACCTAAATGAGAATTGTGTTTTACATCAGATTAATTTATTTTTTAAATCAATAGACATTGATTTTATCCTGTTGGAACTGAGAAACCTGCAGAGTGGACTGTATTGGTTTCCCTTTTATCCAACCACTACTCTTGTAGTGCTGTATGATAAGATAACCTCTGATCCCTTGATGCCCATTATGGATGTGGGAGTGAATCTTTAGTTCATCAGCTCATGGTCCAATAGCGTGATTCTTTAACTTTATCTGTGATGTGTGATAATGTAGATTGGGCAGATTTGATGTTGTTAGGTGTGTCTGGCTTTCAAGTTGCAGCGTGGCTAGTTAAAAAAACATAGCCTCATTCCTGACTGCAGTAATATAAACAGAAAAAGACACCTGCTGAGATGCATCATTTCTACTAAAACAGCCAAAAACGAAGAAAGAACTTCAACAACCACAAAACTGAAGTTGACATATTATGCAAGCATCTGCACTAGAAACACAACTCCACGGTTTTACTAAACAGTTCAGAGACATTATAGAGGAGGTTACAGGTTGTAGCTCAAAGGCTGGTTCATCAGGTACAAAAATAGAAGCTTGAACAAGGATAAGACCAGAGCAATTTCAAGCAGTCACTCCAACCTGGCTGTTCAGGCATGTGAACAAAAGCATCACTGACCAGAGCTGGATTTCTACTGTCTTAACTCTCTGCATATTAAAAAAATATATGCTTCATTCTGTAAAGGGCACCTCAAAATCTGTTTGTGGGTCATGGGGTGTATTGCATGAAAATAAATAACTTCTGCATTTTGCGGCTCCAGAGGGATCACTTCAATCCAGTTGGGGCTGAAGTCTGCAAGTCTGAAAATGAAAACTCAGTGGGTGTGGAGCTACAAAGAAGTGGGCTTATCAGACCTCTGTAGCCCGCCTCTTGAGACTAGAGGCTACAGTAGTTGCTACTAGCATAGCTCACATTAAACTGAACTGTTGAATGATTTGTGTTGAGGGTAATTTAGGTGCCAGGTTTTAAAGAGGAAGGAGATTATGAGGAATTAATGATGATTTTTCTTGTTTCTTTTAAATCGACATTCATGAGTCTGGTGATATCATGAGAGTGCAAAGCTCAATCTGGTGCGTTCTCTTTTAGAACAAAATACTGATTTCTTCACATTATCATCAGCATTAGTGCAGTGCCTGTTGTAAACATGGCTGTCTGGAATGGACTGTATACTTGGCCTGTGGTAATGCTGGTTGCAGCAAGTTCGGTGAGGCTTGACTTAATACCCCAGACTGGAGAATCAGTTGTTGCTGTCATAAACAGGCTGTTGTTGTGATCATCTGGGCTGAGTGCTGGTCGCCTGTTAAATCAAAGTTTATTAATATCAAATGTATCCCGTTTCCGAATCGCACCAAATTTGACACTACACTTCCTTGGGCCCTTAAGAAGACACATACTAAGCATGAATTAGAGAAGATGAACACTTCTTGGGATATGAGTTTAAAAGACAGACAGACATTTATGAAAATATTACATTCATGCACACACACACACACACACAGAGAGAGAGAGAGATGTTTTAGTGCCATTCACGTAACTTAATTGGCTTTTTCCAACCCTTCATCTGATTTTACTTTGTGCTTAAATGTGATGTGAAGGTTAAACCTCAGAGTTGTGGCTTGCCTCTACACTCAATTAAATCTGGCAGCGGGTCAATATTTTTTTACAACAAGTGAGAGAGAGGCAACTAACAAGCACAAAACAATGCATAAGACCAGATAGAGTCTGAAAGCTGATGTGAGGTCATCTTGTGAAAAGGAAGATATTTGGAATCGCATTGAGACAAAGCATTGTTCTTTAGTTCAAACCCAGTTTTAATATTCTAGCTCAGTACAGGATTATCTGCTTTCAACATCAAACCCTCAACTCCTCTCCTCCTCTAGATGCTATTGAGTCCAAGTCAAGCTCATCAGCTCATGCTAATTCTGTTCAAGTAAATGTTTGAGTTTGACTCCTGGAATTACACAACAATCCATCCACAGATTGATTTTTTTTAACCAATGGCTTTTTGCAGCTGTGCAATAGCACATTTACTGAGACATAGACAGTCCCTGCTCAGCTCTGAACACACTATTCAAAGTCTAGTGTAGTTCAGAAAAAGAGACCGATTTGAAGAGTGGGGACTGCAGGAAGCTGAGAATGCCATCTCAGCATGGGGCCATTAAAGTGTAATGACACACATCCACCACAGTCGTGCTCCCCACACTATCAATCTCTTTTATTTTGGGAATTTTAGATGTTAAATAGACGTTGCTAAATAGGAAACATACTAAACCTAAAAGAGGCTATACTCACAGATCTGTGAAAATAAAACATTCGAGGTGATGTCCAGGTTTGCCAAAGAGTAAACTATGTCACCGCACTATTTACTCTCTTTCTTCACTATAACATGTAGTCAGATATAGAAATAATTGTTTCAATAGCTGTGTGTGGGTAAAACCTAATCTGCATGACATTTAATGCTTCCATTTTAGAGGCAGAAAGCCAAATGCAAATATGGACTAAGTGGCCACTTTTTACACACAAGTGCTTGTTAAACAGTATGATACACTGAGTTACGTGATTGCATGTTAAAAGCTAGTAGGAGTGATTAAAGGGGTCATTTAGCTTTTGAATAAACATTAGAATGTAAAAGATGGATGATGTAAATATTGCTAAACATGGTGTGAGTATTGGTACTCGCAGCTGGACTTCAGTTTGTAGAGTTTACAGACTGAAACACTGAAAGACACAGGTATGGACAGGACTCATTTTGGTCCAGAGTGAAATATTTTAAAAAAACGATTCAGAAAATAAATTTGAAATGTGGTTCAGAAATTTGTGGTCTCGAAATGATGGATTTGGTGATCCCTTGACTCCTTGTGTTGGTGCTCACTTAAAATAATTGAAACAAATCATTTCTACTGGTTTTGTGTGTGTGTGTGTGTGTGTGTGTGTGTGTGTGTGTGTGTGTGTGTGTGTGTGTGTGTGTGTGTGTGTGTGTGTGTGTGTGTGTGTGTGTGTGTGTGTGTGTGTGTGTGTGTGTGTGTGTGTGCGTTAGATTGTCGGTTTCCAAAAGTCACAAAAACTGTGTAACACAGCCCACTCCTCCAGTCAGAAAGATGTGGGGGAGTGGGTTTCAGATGCCGTTTGACATTCCGATGAGGACTTTGTTTGAAGTACAACCATGCCCATGTTATTGTATAATCATTGTGGGTGATGCTTTTCATGTTTTCTCATGGTGTGTCCCTGACCTATAAGAAATACTCCCCCCTAGGAGGCAATAAACCTAGGACTAGGCACCTATCAGTATGAACGTGGAGCGGAAAGCAGGTGTTGGCAGCTCGCAGTCCGTCTCAAAGATGAATATTTGTAGGCTTCCTCTACTGTGATCATTAAAATTAAGCTAAGCATTAACCACGAGAGCAATTACGACAGCAGGAGCCAATCCTCACCCCCTACATAGTCATTTTGTTAACTTATATTTGTATCCATTCATTATTTTTTCTCTTCCTCGCTTATACGAGAGGCTCTTCAGATCTATCGAGATTTTTTCTTCAAGCACCGGAGAGTGCACTCCTATTCCCACTTGTCGTAGACTGACACGTCACAATAAGTTGCATTGTTAAATGGCTCAATAAGCGTGTGTAAGCACCTTAACCTCTGTGTCCTCACAGTAGTCGCATGCTTTTAAAAAGCCTGGTTTCAGTGCAGCTGCAAGAAAAGGACAAGGACGCTAAACAATTATAACCTTGAGCGCGACCATGCAAACAGTGAGCCAGACAAGTAAACTGTTGTTGAAGATAAAAATAAAGCGATCGAATGAAGGGTGAAAAGAGAGAGGAGTATTTTTTTGGAGTAAACATAAGTCACCAGTAGGGAAAAGAAGTGATGCTGAATGTTTTGGATGAGTAATCCTGTTGCTCCTGTGGCCTTGGTACTTATAGAGCAGCAATGAGTGTGTGTTCAGGCTGGAAGCAGCACAGCTCAGTTAGGTGTCCTGTGTGGAAACGAGCCAACATCAGTCTACGTAGCTTATAAACTGTTGCTGCAACATAACCCCCTGTCTTTCTGCCACAGGCTGCTGCACACTGCTGATTGAATATTATAGTCGCCAAGCGGTTCTGTTTGTTTGGGATGGCACTTTTTAAATGTCCCTGCTAACAGTGAAACAATTATACACAGTGTTGGATTTAAATAAGAAGCACATGGACAGCAATTACTCAGAATCTGTAAGGTTCCTGTAGGGTGGGTGTTCCTTTTTCCTATATGTCAGGGGCCATTTCAGTTTGCATAACACCCTTTGAGAGCCCTTCTGAATTATTGAACCCTTACATCACACATCTAATGTCAATGGCTAGAGGGTGAGGAGTCTGATGTCAGGTGGTAGTGATGATGATGATGCTACTCAATGCTGGATTTCCTGATTTTTTCAGGTTTTAGCAGAAATGAACATAAAGTTTATAGAACTCGAGCAGAGGCAGGTTGCTATTCTGTAGCTTTGAGCTCATTGTTGCTTTTTGCAGCTCAATAATGATATATTGCATGTTGTCAGGCACATCCGCTGGTTCCACATTAAACACCCGAATAAATGTATTTAGTCCCTTTTGTTTATAGTTCATGTCCTGAAGTCTCTCACCAAATGCCCGAAGGAGTTTTTTCAAACTCACCAGCGTATTTGGATGTCACAGCAGGCTTTTGTTCTTGCAGTAGGAAAAAACACTGTTAGCTTCTTTCAGTTGCACTTGCCACAGCTTTAATTTACCTTCAAATGAGCTCACATTTGAAAGCAGAGAGCTGAGAAGCTGGTAAGGTCCTTGGAGCTTGATTTTTGGCTCAAATTGACACAATTTGTTTGTGTTCAGTGCGAGTTGTTCGCAGCTGCAACACGGTATTACTGCTGAATGAGGTCCTATCTTTTGAGTTATTAGCTGTCACCACAAACACTGTCTGAATGTTGTCTTGTAAAAGCTGCTTGTTGTGTTCACAAAGACTGCTTGATTGAAATACAGTAGTTTATATAACTCATTCAGTTTAGCTGCATGTTCCCAATTGTATTGATGCTTGAGATTGGCCTTTTTTATCGCTGAAAGCACAAAGCAAACTCTGCACACTGGCTTTTTTCTTAAATTCAATACAAAAGGAATAGTTTGCCAATGTTTCTTGGAACAACTGCGACATTACGCATCTACTTTTCTTTTTGTCATGATGCTTGTCAGAGATAACAGCTACATTTTGTATTCACCTTGACAGACTTAATTTAATGTCATGAAAATTGTATTCACATTTCTTATTTGTTTTTTATTTTTTATTAAATTTTTTATGAATTTCTGAATTGCCTTGTGGGCAGAGGCCACACATTTGCCATGTATGCTCCTATGTGAGTAAATTAAATCTGCACATTTAAGTTAGACTTTCATTGTTTTCGCTAATTTGCCATCTTTCAGACTCCATAAGTTGCTACAAAGCAGTCAACATTAGTAGCCTATTCGATGTATAGGCCGTCTGACCTACACTGATGTATGTGGAGATGTTTCTTGTCAAGTGAGTGAGATAACATCTGAACATCTTCCTAACTTCTTTTCATCAGAACCGAGGGAATCTTTTAACATTGGTTGAAGGGAAAGAAAACAGATATCAAGTGAGTGGTTGTTGTGGGGATAATTATAATGGGGGCAGATGGCTTAGGGGGATATCAGAGGCTGGCAGGTTATTTTTAGACTTACTGCAGCACACCTCAACCTTTTAAAGCACATCCTTCGGCTCCATCGGAGCATTCATCAATGACCCTGCCTGGCTTGCAGCCGCTGGCCGGGATGAGCTGTTAAGCCTTGATGACCTGGTCATCTGGGCCAGAGCACAACTCTTTGTTAATGTTCATCCTGGAGGAAAAGAGACCACTGAAGTACAGTTAACCTGCAGTTCGGCTTTAACCATGGGCTCTTATTCTCTCAGGGTAGTCGTGTTAATGACAGTGATCACAGCAGTATAACTCAAAACTCACCTTGGTCCAGACCGAAATCTCTCAACAACTATTGGACAGAATGATCTGAAGTTTGGTGCAGAAATGTTTGGCTAAGGATGATGAATTTCGAGATCCTTTGATTTAGCTTATTTTTTTTACTTTTCTTTGAGGTTTATTCATTTTGTTCTTTTCTATACTTAAAGGCACAGGGTTAGGGTTAGGCCTATAAACCCTTCTTCTCCTTTTTGTAGGAATTTTACTTGTATAAATACTTTGTTTTGTTATACTGTATATTTCTATTTATTATTTTAAATATGCCAAAAACCTTTACTTGTCTTATGCACACACAGAAACACACATATACCTGCTCCAGTTCAATGTAGCATATTTCTGATGTAATCGCGTTTTGCAGCATACTAACATCCCCCTTTTTTAATGAGCATTTCCTTTTACACACTTCAAACATTTCATTTCGTACAGGGTGTGACAAACTTGACATCCATATTTTCCTGTTTCTGATCCGTACGCTTCCCCCTCTTGTTGCACAATATTTTGTGAGTGAATCTTAATGAGCTGACACGCGTAAACATAGGAAAATCTGCAAGTGTCGGTCGTCATCTTTATCTCCACCTGCGCTCACACCTCACGGGTGACAGTGAAACGGTGAGGGGCGGTGCAGCGTTTTTAATCTCTGAGTAGTAGTTTGATCTGTGGCTTTCATACTCAGCTGGGAGGGAGGTGTCATCTCTCTCTCTCTCTCTCTCTCTCTCTCTCTCTCTCTCTCTCTCTCTCCTGGTTGCTGTGGTGACGCCTGCCGCAGCGCTTTGCTTCTGCAGACTCCAGCAGCAGCAGCATCTGGTCAGAGCGTGTGAGTGTGTGTATGTGTGCTTGAATAAACGCCTAGCTCGCGTGTTATGTAACATGTTGAAAGTAATGTAGCTGCTCGTTAGCATGGTCAGGAAATTAATAAACAGATGAATACCTCTCATTTCTCTGAATTTATTGATGAACCTGTCTCAACACAGTGAACCGAAAGTTTCCAAATGAGCTTGAATGAGTCGTTTTTTTACAAACACTATTTTATTAAGACTTCCACAAACACACTTGCCAAGTGATGTACCTGTTGCTCGCACCGCACTTGTCAGAGCAGTATTTTCTTGTGTTGCAGTGATATTTCTCCCTCCAAATCCTCATCCTCCTTCCCGCTGACATTTGCCTATCCTGTGGTTTGTGGCCGCTTTTTGTTAGGACCATTCCTTTGATTGTCTTAACTGCTTCTCTGCAGCTCACTTGCCTCTTTATTTTCCCGTCTCCTCTCCAGCTCTCCCTCCTTTCCTCCTCCCTCCAGCTAATATCATCATCAAACTGCAGAAACCCCTGACTGTCTTGTCTGTGTTAAGACTGCTGAAAACTGTTCCTTTAAAAAGATTTGCAGCAAGGACTTAGTATCTCCAGGGCTTAGCAACGGATTGTTTTTAATTGCCTTTTTCAGATTGCAGTTTTAATTGAGAGTTGCATAATTAACGTTAATGTCTTTACGAGCTGTAACAAGTGACCGTTGCTTTAACAGCTTTAATGACAAAACTGTCAACAGTAAATTTACTCTGCTGTCATTAGGCGAAGCAGATTTAGTGTAAGAATTGTTTTGTGTTAAATTAAATATTACAATATTTTAAGCACCATTTCGTTAGCCAGATTTACATTTGGCTGCCACATATGACAATCGTCCTGGTTCTCCTTAAGATGGTCATTCAACTTCATTCACCTTTCGTAAACTCTGAATGCCTATTGTCCTTTCGCAATCTGTTGTGAAATCGTCATCTGACTGATCAGTTAAGAAACTTATATTTTTTCATTTAAATACTGATATAATCAGTGCTTTATTTGTCCTTATTGGGAAAAAATGCCATTCTGTCAAGAAGCAGGTGTAAATGATTATTTTAGCAATTTAGTCAAAGCAGGTTTATTTTACAGCTCACAACAAGGTGTTCAAAGTGCTATACAGAAGATATAACAGGCAATTTAGCAACATTCTCTCTCTCAGTTCATTGAGGACTACCTTGTGACTGCCCTTGAGGTAAATCGCAGCTAATTTCAGTACATCGTCATTACAGGCTCTGCAAGCTTCCAAAACTTCATATATTATCATTGTTTTAAGCTTTTTACCTTAGAATCTCTGTATTGAAGGTTCCAGAAGTAAAGGTAACATGGCAGGTTTTATTGCCAGTTTGTCATTATCATATCTGTCCGACAACAGAAATCAATGATTTGAATGTATTAATGTCATAATTATAAAGAATATCGAATCAAATGTAATGTTTCAACCGATGCGTTGATTGATCTGGTTTTTCTTAGCGAGAAAACGTTTTGAGGCTTATTTGACTTACAGGACTTCAGCAGCCAGATTGCATTCATACAAACACAGGATATGTTTGTGGCATATGTTGTATATGCTCTGTAGACCACAAATAGAGTTATCCAGTTGAATAAGTATAGTCAGAGTTCAAAGCGTACCTTTCATCAGAAAACGATTCAATATTTTGCTGAGATTATTCAGCCCTGTTGCCCTCTCTAAGCTTGGGGGATGTAACCTGTGCACATTCAGCCTTCGGCAAAGCTTCTTCCTCCGACATACCTACTTACTGGAAGGCTGTGGAGGTGAAGAAACGAGCCTGGGCACAGAGACACTGCAGCACTCAGCTCATGAACACACAGCAGATGCTTCTAAAAAGCAGGGGTTTGTCTTGACCTTTCAGATGTTTGTTGAAGTCCCTTAGAGAACCCTGACCAGGAACCTTTATCTCTCATTCGTGGTTGTTTTAGTAATGTGTGAGCAGTCTAACATGTGTGTATTAGCTTGTGTCGTCTAAGCTCATCAGTGCTAATTTTCCCACAACTGGGATAAACCTATTTTTTCTTTCAAAATAAGTAATTGTGCACACAGTTGCAGTTATCCTCCTTGGAGCGAGCCACCTTGTCTTCCCACCGCTTGTTTTTTCGTGTTCATGTTATCTATACCAGTTGATTGTCTCAGTGCTGATACACAATCACAAATAGACAAAGTGTGTAGCAAGTGTTCAGGCTGTGGGTGTGTGTGGCTGAGCTGCATGTGTGTGGGAGTGCAGACTAACCACTTGTTCGCTTTTAATGTGAAATAATTTATTTCCAGTTTTAGAACCAATGTAGGATACCTATAATTATAATCTCCTAGCAACAAGACTTTGAACAAACTAAATATAACTACTGGCTAAGGTGTCACTATAGCATCTGTGCTACTGGCTATGAAATGCTATGTGTGTGTGTGTGTTACCTGTGTTATTCAGGTAACCACATGGCCAACCCTTCTTAGCCTTTCCATATTTGGTAAAAATAAAAATACATCCGCAGATAAAAGGCATTTCTTACATCAATAACTTTCAAGCCTGGATAAGGTGATGAGGTCAAGTGGGTATCAGACCAATGTTATTCAGGTGTATTATTTTATATGTGACCAGACAGGTTTGTTAGCAATATGAGACTTCATGTCCTCCTAACATTAACATGCAACCCTTGTCTGGATATCCTTTCGGAAAATAAAAACATGTTGTTAAGTTCTCTCATTTGCAGCAGATTGCATCAGAATGCTGTCGGATTGAACTTGAATTTAGTGTTATCGGTGGGATAAGAAGTACTTAAAACGATAGAATCCATCTTTGGTTAAAATTATTTAACGTGTGCTTTGACTTTTTTTCATGTCATCTATCTTTGTACACAGTCTTTTTGTTGAACCAAAAGCAACCATTGTCTACTTTAATCTTGAAAAGTTCAAATGTGAAATTTGTAGTAACCTAGATGTACTTATTGGGGCTTGAGGAAACATGAGGAGCTGTGGTGATCCTCACTCCCACTGTCTGGAGACAGTGTTTGCTTTGTCCTGTCTGGGCTACTGTAGAAACATGGCAGTGCAACAATGCGGAATCCACAGGAGGGGGCCTGCCCCAAGTTTTTAGAAACCAATAAAATCCTAATTATGAATATTATATTTGATTTCTGCCAATAGATTCCCCCTAAATGACACACACTGTTTATTTGCCCTTCTTCATCAGACTGACTCCCGGTGTTTATCCCAGCCATGGGCGTAACACTAGAAAGTGTATGACAACTGCTTTGTGCAAGTGTGTTTGTGTGTGTGTGCCACCGTTTTTCTCAGAGGAGTCATTATCTGCGTGAACTGAACCACCCACGTTTGGAGTCCGTCTTCCCCTCGGCCTGCTACGAGTGTACAGGAGCCTTTAGTTCACAAATCATCGTGTCTCGCTCTGCACCTCGGCCAATGGGTGCCACTCCCTCAATGTTTCTTGGTTGGTAGTCACAAGAGAGGGGGGGTGTAGCCATGTGAGTGTACTTCAGAATAGTGGATTTTTCCAACAATCTCATTCATCCCTTCTTGACTGAAATAATTCATGCATGAGATGAACAGGAGGGAATTCAGTTTAATAGCCACAGCTTCTGCACTCTCCACTCATGTCAATAAAATGTATTTCATGACAAACAAAGGCTATTGATCCACCACCAGAAACAGTTTGATGGCCCATTAATGGTCTGGTCAGGTTTTGATGAATACAAACGAAGTACAGATTCTGGAATTATGTGAATGACGGCACCAGATTTTGAATGGTGGTTTGAAAAGGTCTTCATTCTCGTCCCTGCCAGATTCCTCCGAGTTCTATTTTAGTACAAATCGTTTGACATAAGAGCTAATCCCCCTCCTCGTCCTTTTTCCAGATGTGTTGGTGAATGGGAAGCCATGTGACTGCGATGTCATTGCCGACTGTAAAGTGGGCGACTCTGTAAGCCTGGAGGTAAAACTGACCAATCTGAGCAAGAACTTGGTCGGACCCCTGGCTCTGACTGTGGTGCCATATCAGGACTACCAGAATGGAGTTCAAATCTACGACCTGGAGGAGGCTGTTACCTTTATCGGCTCCAACACCTTCTACATCGACACGGTCAGTGGTGGCTGGAATCTCCCTGAAGACATTTCACACAGTTACATCACATAATGCAACCTGAGTGCCTCAGGTTGTCGTCGGATTATATTTAAACCTTGTCAGAATAAAAAGAGCAATTGCTGTTTATGCAGGCATGCCACAGTAGTAGATGTCACTTTAAATGTACTAACAGTGAGGGTAATGTGAGCTATGTCTTAGTCCTTGTCCAAAGTCAAGGAAATAGGAGCAGAACATAACAATTCACATTTTTATTCTGATGTGCTGTCTTAGGTTACTTTAAAATGGGCCATGTGTTCTGGCTGAAATGTATCCAACGTTACTTATTAACTATTAAGTCTGTGCAATATCTAGGCTTTGATAAAAGACGGCTCTATTACCACTGACCATGGAAATAACAGTCGGCTACTACAGATGAGGGGAGAGGAAAAATATCATGAACTGCCTGAGAAAAAACAATATACAAAGGCAGCATTTTCCTTAGGTCCCTCGACTCTGCCTTTTTAAGCAGTATATACAAAAACAAACACTTAATTATACAGTATGGTTTTACACAGCCATGAGGACATTTTAATGTGTTTATTAATGTATTATATTGATGGTTACCCCCAATTTATGGATACCCAGGGTGGAAGTTACAGTTTCTGACAAATATGTTCATTTTGTATTAAATATGGAGAAAATGTTGCTAATGATAAAACAAATTATTTAAGCCAATATTGAGTAAAATGACAATATTTTGAATTAACCATTTATTTTGTTTATTTACTGTTTTTTATTTTATTATGCAAAATATGGCTGTGATATTATATGATAATAATATAATCGCTTTTAGTTTTCTCAGAATTTCAGTGCACAAAATAACATGTGCGTACAGTTGGGAACTCTTTGATGGATCACATAACTCAAGCACGTTTCAACTCACTGAGTTAAAATGAAGTGGAGCCGGTTGCTGTGTGGCAAACTAGAGAAACATTTTATAAAATGTACAGCAGAGCGGCCTTAATAAAACAGGCTAAAACCACCAAACACCAGCTTGGTCATGGGTCATGGAAGAAATCTTTGAATGAAAAAGAACCTAACAAGAGAAGGGATCGTAGACAGGAGCCTTTTAATGTAAGACATTCTCAATCCTGAACGTCGAGCAAGCTGGAGGGGATTGAAAAAAGACCGATGATGCCTGAAAAAAAGCTGATAGTGTAAAATGCAGATGAAAACATGAATGAATTCCCTATATTTCTAAATGTTTAAACTGCGTTATTATCAGAATCGTTCTTCTGTGAAGGAGGAAAAACTGCATTTGTCCATTCAGCCTGTTTCAAACCTACTCTCCTGTTGGCCTCACTCTGGCTGAGAGTGCGATTGTGAGCTGGCCGCTAATGATTCTGTCTGTGTGTCTCCTCTCCATCACCAGGTTAAACCCAAAGAAAGCGTCGTCTGTGTGGGTGCCCTGCTTTTCCTCTACACCGGAGACTTCTACCTTAATATCAAGTTCCAGGATGACAGTGCTGGACGAGAGCTTCCCTTGGCTTGGTTCACTCTGCCCAGTGTGCACATTAAAGCTCTGGACACTCCGCAGCAGGCTGGGGCCTAGAGTCCCAATGTACCTCAGCATCATAGGTCTGAATGAGGGATGGAGGGCTCTGTGCGTGATGTCTGTAAATACAAAATCCTTCCGGAGTTACACCACTTGTAAATATCATTTTGTTTAAGGTTCCAGAGTGCAAGAAGTTTTAATATTCTTCAGAAGATTAGAATTCTTTGTTCGCAGGTTACACAGCTGACGGGTGTTATCAGAAAGATACTGAAATCAAACATCAGATCAACTGTCCCTCGGCCTCATTAATCTACTTCATAAATGTACAGAGACAAAGACAAAAGAAGAGCTTAACAACACCAGCATTGTAGACTGAAATCAGTTCATTTCACTGGAATCCCCACAGTCATTAGACTTCTTAGGTAGGTAGTTCTTTTTTTCTTACACTTCTGACTAAGAGCAAACCCGTCTGATACTGCTGTTGTTTGGAGGAACAGCAGGTGAGTCAATGGTGCAGTGAGCGTTATTCTATTAATACGTAAAACATTGATGCCCACTTATAAACTTCTCCATAAAAGCGATACGGACTCAGTCAACTGTCAGATTGAAATGGGTTGTAATGGATTGTTTCCTTGAATTTGCCATGATTATAAATGTTTGCTTAGTGGCCAAGCTCATTAGCTTGTTTACTGGTAGTTAGCTAAATAGTAGGTAGTAAGCTAGTGTCTAGCAGCAACCTGCTACCAGCTAACTTTACTACCTACAACAAAAAAGCCACTGCATGTGTCCCCCCTTTTGCAACCACGTCACTGAGCTTCCAGCAGCACCTTCAAAATTCACAGGGAGCGAGGGGCAGAGCTGATGATGTATCTCACACACGATGAAGCTTAGAAGAACCCAGAGAATACAAATATCTCAGGATGAAAAAACAGAAGTCATACACAAAGAAGACGCCGATGGAAAGACAACGAGATTCGAGAGCTTTAGTCGATACGGGTCGACCCCGGTGTTGAGGTGCTGTAAACAAGAACATGTTAATCTGCAGTGGGAGTGGTACGTCGTGTCCTGTCATGTTCTACCCCGACGCCACCGCTCACCTGAACCCTCCTGCTGCGTCCTTCACATGTGAAAACCAAACTCTGCAACATGTCCAGACCCAATTATCTGGACATTTTCCAGGTTCTGATCATTCAGATTAAGTGTGGGACTTTGTGATGTAGCCAGACGCTAACACCATTGTCAACCTTTTAAGTGTCGAACCATAGTGTCATGTATTTAGTTGATTCATTTACAGAATATCACAACGTAAATATAATATCAGTGGAAAGAGAATTTGAATAAGACATCTGTGTCAGTGGGCTGAAGACCTCAGGGTTGGTTTTGACGGCTGAGATGAGCTGCTCCAGGACTCCGGGGATGTGATCAGCCAGAACTGGTCTCATACTTTACACTTATCATTTATTTATTTCTACTGCTTTGAAAACATTTTTCTTTTGCCTCTGTGCCACCACACTGGAATACTTCTCTTAGTTCAGCCTATCATTGTGTGTGACATATAATTGTTGTAAATAAATGTTAAAACAAGGCCACCTTTGTTCACTTCGACATTATTCCAACTTTGTCCGTTTGTGTGTTCCAGCCATAATAGCTCTGTGATTATCGTCATTTTCTGTCTGACCTTTATCACCTCGGCATTTTGGGAAACTGGAAGACTGATTCACATTCTGCTAAATCTATAAACATGGGCCATCAGGGAAAACACTGAACAATGACTAATTATTATATACAGGGACTGAGCAAGAAGCTGCTGTCCGAAGGCACGTTGTAACAGCTGGAGTTATTCACATCTGGATCATCATTACAGTCTGTGATTAAATATCATTGACATGTATTAAACACGAGAGCATAAAGTAATGTCACTGCAAATTCAAAGTGGACCCTTCAACCTCACCACTATTCAGACATTGTGTGCCAGACCTCTTGAAGATGCACTGCACTGGGAGTTAACCAGTATACCCACAGTTCTCATAATGCATTGGAATAGCATCACTCCTGGAACAGTCGCACTTCTTCAGCCTTTTAAAGGTTACCTGTGGCCCCAGCTATAGCTAAGCCGGGCCTGCACTGTGCGTTTTGAGCCCGATTTCGATGTTACAAGAATCATTTGAGAGTTGGACTGATTTTCAGATTTTTCATACATTGTTTGTTGTTCAGTATAGAGGAGGGGGGGTGTGAGGAGAGATCAGAGGCTCCCTGACTGCTCGTCGGACGATTAGAGGGGACAGTATGAGGGGACAGTATGAGCACTTGAATTGTGAGCGTCGGCTTCACATCTCAGGCGACTTACTCTCGTAAAAATGTGCGGTGGGATTCAACAACAACGTTTCTAAAGTCGCACCGTTTGTCCAGGTTCTGTGATGCACGATCTGTGATGTACACCTTCACTACAGCCCCCCCCCCCCCCCATCCTCTCACTGGTGGGGGTATTTTGATGGTTTCATGTGGATTTTACAAAAGACTGTTTGTCTGTAAGAGAAAACACTCTCACCACGTTGCACATCAGTGTCAAAAAGGAGCAGCACGTGTCCCTCCTCCTGACCTTCCATCATGTTCGGCTTTGTGTGAAATGAGTCCTCGAGTGTGTAATAAAGGCAGGATCAGAGGCTGACTGCTTCTTATTCGCACTGCTTGACCATGGAACTGCTCGCCGAGAGCGACTGAAACCTATGTAAAGCCAAAGTATCGCTTTATTTATTTCCATTTAACTCAATTTCTGAAATTCCTGTGAAAATAAAAAATATAAAATATTTTCCCACTTGAGAGATGTTTACACAAACACAACGTTTCCGCTCATAGGAAACATGGCAGTTTACATGTCTGAATAACACGTCGCTGAATACTCATCATCCGTTATGCATACAAAACAAACAAGTCCAAAGTCATGCCCTCCATGCTGATTAGCCTGTTTATCTTCTCTATGCGTGTGTGTGTGTGTGTGTGTGTGAGCATGCTTCATTCAGTTCTTAAAAATGAACGTCGACTCTAAGTGTGTAGCGTTCAGCCAACTGGATTGTAGAAAGCGTTTCTGTGTTGATGTGAGAGTGTGTGAGTACAGTTCACTCCGCACCACCTCACTTTTCAAATGCAAATTCCTTCTCCTGCAGGTTGTTTTCTCGCCCTCGTCGCGACCTTCTCCACTGAAGGTATCTCCCATCTTATCAGCCTAAATTACAAAGTAGGGCTGCAATTAAGAGTGTCCCATCCTCACTTATGGGAGCAAAGATTCACCTTATTCACTCTAATTAAATTCTGCGGTCGGGCATGGACGCCTCTCAGTGCACAAGAAGTAAAGAATCGAAACTCCGAAAGAACGCCGCCCCTGGGGTTCATCAGCACTGGATGTTGTTTCCTTTCTCATTATTGTATTTGGTCTCAAGCGTCACAGACTGACCGACAACCGTAATAAAGTTTAATGCTTACAATTAATGCTTCCCTAACCACAGACTCTCTGAAGGAGAAAGATTTCTTTACTCGGTTACTTTATAAACTACTGCTTTTAAAACGTATGATTTGCTCATCGGGATCATCTGTCAATGTTGGAATTTTGGATTGGGATCAATGTTCAAGATCATGTTTGAGATTTCTAAAATAGTGGGTTTTCATTTATCTAAATAGTGCACGTGGAGAGCAACAAAGGAGGAACACATTGACCAAAACGTATCGGCTATCGGTTTGGTAATTTATTCGTGCAGATAGCTGTTCACTGAGATTAACCAAAATGTCTTCTGGACCTAAAACACCTACAGAAAGAATCACTGTCTGGGTTTTGTGTGGAGAAACATTTTATCTTGTGATAAAAGAATCTAGTTGGACTGGTAACAGACGAAGGAGACGTGTCTGGGCAGCGACACAGAAAGGCCTTAAATATTGTCCGTTGCCCCTAGAGGTTAATTTGTTGTCAGTCGATAGCCAGTGAGATTGCTGGAGTATTAACTTTGAGTGAAAACATCCAATAAACACAGGCCAGAACACTAAAAACTCATTCCTTTTCTTATATTCATTCACACAAATTCCCCAGTGTTGGCCAAGTAGCAAAATGCTGGATCCTACACATCCCATAATGCAAATGGCTGGTGTCTTTTTCATCGGACCTTCCCAGCATGGTAAAATCATGATATATTAATAGAGCTGAATGTAGCACAGTGAGTCAGACTTTTTTGCCAGTTAGTCCCAGTGGAACAAGGCATCTTACCCACAGACCACCATCACAGAGATGACTGAACTCATAACAACTCAAACTACAAAAGAACATTTTGATGTTACACTGTTTATAACTGTTGAATTTTTAATATATAAAAAAACTTTAAGAGCCCAGGAAAGCTCTTTTTTAAATGTCTGACATCATTGTATTATAGCTTCTGTGGGTTGAGCCAGCAGGGCCAGGGACAGTAGAGTCTTTAGAATTCCCCACCCATCATGATAATGTCTGTCTGTCCATATACTGTATATATATTTATCTCGGGAACCATTCATCTTTTCGTCCTTGCACTTTTGTATTGTTATGAGCCCAGAGAAGTGCAGTGTTGAATTTGGTGTGATTTGGATACGCAACATGTTCAATATTAAAATTAGAATAAACAGGCAACCAGTGCTCTGTAGCAGCAAGTGGGGGGGTGGGGCTGCTGACCGAGCTGAATCTTAAACAGATCTTAACAGGCCTTTGAAAACGTGGACGTGCATGAACAGTAGTAAAGCTAAATCAATTTAATGTTATGAAAAAACATTGACTGTAAGATCCATAGCACATAAACCAGGCGGGATGAATGCAATGTTTTCTAACTTTATTCTATATTGACTATATATAAAACGCTCCCTTACAGTATATTGGAAGCCTGTTCTGTTAAGAACGGACACTGCACTAGTCAGAAGTTGACTTCTGACATGTAGACGTGAAGGTCTTGTTCAAGTCACTGATCGACTTTAAGTGTTAAATACTTGTAAATGAGTATTTAAGCAGTTTTAAAATGCCTCTGACGCTCTGTCCTCCCCAGAACATGAGGACATCCAGAACAGTTCAAATGAGGTTTCTTATCAAAACACCGACACGTTATTAGTACCCAGCCCTCATCACCCCGCAGCATATTCTACCTGCTCTCCTGATTGTAATCTGCCCGTTTATTTTTATGTAAGGACAACACACATTAATCACGATTCCTGTAAATGTGCCAGTGTTAGCCAGCTGGCTAATTTTCAAAGTCCTTTGGCAAGATACTCTGATAACCAATCATCCATCGATCTGTGCTAATGTACTTCCTCCCTGCCTTAGATAGATCCAGTGAAATATGAGCTGTTCGTTTAGTGGCAGAGAACATTCCCATCCCTCCATCATTCAAACATTCATGCAATTAAATCCCCAGGAATCCAGATTTCACTTCCTCTCCCCTTCTCTTCCAACATCAAGTCACATCCACTCCTGTACGTTTGCAACTCTGCAACCTGCTACATGTGGATGATTTCTGGGTGGAGTGATGAGGGGGTTGTGGCAGGCTGGGCGGTGGAGAGAGAGAGAGAGGGGGGGGGTGGATTAAGGGATATATGTGCTTAGAGGTTTGACACTTGCACTTCTCCTACACTCTCTCGCCTGCAGCACTGCAGAGAGAGAGACAACCTGGCAGAGAGAGGCACAGGAATCCTTCTGTTTACTGATCCACCGTGACTTAATTAATCAGCTATCTGCCTCACCACACGCGCTGGTAAATATGAAATAACCCCAAACCTGAACTGTGGAATGTGCTCACGTGTCTGCAGCTTATGAAAGAACTTCTCCATGAAGTAAAAAAAGTCATTTTTACCTTGTTTACTCACCTTTCATGTCAGAATTTGCACCATTATTACAGCAAATGGACAAAAGCTGTGTTTCTCACTTCACACACACACACACACACAATAAGTTTCTTATTTATGGCAAACAAACTTTGTTTCTAGTTTTGACAAGATCATCGTAACACAACGTCAGGTTTGTTCAGATGTCACATGACAGCAGAAGGTGGAGATATGTGTTATGATAATTGAGCTACGTCCATGCAGCTGATCTCTTGTGTAAAAGTTATTTTGGTCAGAACACTATTTCCCCATTTTTAAGTACATGTTTGAATTAGAGTAAAATGCAACGAGAAAACTTTGAATCTAAAGCAGCAGCGAATACAGAGAGTTAATAATAAACACTTGTATCAGTCTGCCCATTGGATCATTTCAAACTTCCTGATCACACAGGCTGAAAACCTTACAAATACCTTTTCATCAGTATGTGTGTTTTAGTATTATGAGTTTAGTTTAAGCATTATAGATCATTCCTTACCTTTAAAACAGTCGTTGTGACAAAGGTCCACTTACTCTCTTTTTTTCTCTGCAGTTTTTCAGCTGCATCCCACTGTTTTCATCGGTGGATGGAGTTAGCTCACACGGCCCATGTATGGAACTGCAGTCACGTGGTGATAAGAGCCCAGAGGAGCTGGAGGAAGTTTCTATAACTGTCTGTTACCAAGTGATCAATGTTCCATACACTTGGGTCACATGATGACAAATGAGTCATTTCCATGACGACAAACTCTATCTGCTGATGAAGCCTCAGAAAAAGCACGAGTAGTAAAAGCACGAGTGGAGTTCTTTTTATTTTATTTTGAACTGTTTGTTAAAATTAAACAGAGGAGTAAACAACACAGTGCTGTTACTTAACTGTCTTGTTATGTTTTCATCTCACTGACGATGGAGAAGCTGTTTCAAAGAGAAATACTTAACAATAAGTGCATTTATATGTATATATAGATTTAAACTGTTTGTGTGCATTTGCAGAAACAAACATTTTCCTCAAGTCACTGAAATCCCCTGTTTTTCTGAAGAAATCCTGAGCTTTGTTTTTGAGTGCAGTTGAAAAATGTTCCTGCTTTTCTTGGTGGATGTGAGTCATAAGGCGGCTTCTCAGGAAACACCTCTCCTCTTACTCTTTACTGTTTTTTTCTATTTTCTATTAGGTAATGAAATGTCAAAAAAAAAAGATATCGTCTTGATAATTACATAAATACCTCATCTTCAGAACAGGGGGCACGCTAGTGTTGCAGCCGCTATTTGAATTGACTCATAGTTGGTTTTATTGTGGAGCTAATTAAAATACCTGGTTGCACTCAAAGAACCAGAGGAAGCTGTTAGAAATAATGTGAAGACTTATAATCATTATTGTCTCCTGAAGACCTGGATCATTCAATAAAAAAAAAAAAAAGTTTCAAATTTGAGGTAACGAGTTAATGTCAAATGTTTTTGGACGATTAAACTGTGTGTGAGTCAATTAGCCGATTTTATAGTGCCTGTTGTGAGTTCGCATGTTGTAAGTATCTTGTTGCTGTTATCGATGTGCGGATGATGTACGACACCTTTGCACACGACCCTCAGCCAAGTCATTTATTTGCAGACTGTGATGAGTGTGTTTAGCTTGGGCCGGTGGAATCCAGGCAGAGACGCACTGAGCTGACAGTCGGTTAATCCGCTCTAACTTCCCTCATCCATCACTCCTTTGTTCACGTCTGCTGCCGCTTCAGATCATATTGGGAGGAATTCATGCAGCCTTCAGAGAAGATTTGTGTGTGTGTGTGTGTGTGCGTGTGCGTGTGTGCGTGTGTGTGTGTGTGCACAGACCTGTATGATTAACACAGTGATGATACTGTACGCACATGGTGTCATTACCATGGAGATTCATCTGAGCAGTATCTATTATTAAACTTTTTGCATTAGTCCCGTAGGTGTGGACTGGAGCTGGAAGAACTGTGGGGCTAAATATAGAGCGACTACACATCCAGACACTGTTGATTAGTGGAGCTGTTTAGACTCTTAAATGGCTGCCTCTATGAACACTGTGCGTGACGTCTCAGCTGCAGCGAGTGTTCATATTCCCACTGAGACGAGCTGGTTTCTGGCATGTGTGTGTGTGTGTTAACATCTGTGCATGTGAGTGTGTAACCGTGAAGAAGGAGGGCAGTTGTCAGAGTTAGATTTCAAACCTGCAATAAGTCCGACAGGAGGAAAAGAAATGACATCAGTGTGTTCAAAACAGAGCAGAACAATATCAGTCAGTCAGAAGCTTATGAAAGATTTGACATTTTCTTTTTTCAGTTCAGTCTGAAGAATTTGATACATTTTATCACTTTACTACAAGTTTGTTCTCTCTCTCTCTCTCTCTCTCTCTCTCTCTCTCTCTCTCTCTCTCTCTCTCTCCCTCTCCACTCTCATTATTGTTACCCGGTGCTGCTATCATTAATAACATCATTCCTTCTACAAATATGCTTAAATATGACACAACTGCTCTCTCTCTCTCTCTCTCTCTCTCTCTCTCTCTCTCTCTCTCTCTCCCTCCCCCTCTCTCCCCCTCTTTTCTACCCACCTCTCCTCTGTCCCCATTCTTCTCCAGGCAGATGGCCACATTGAGTCTGGTTCTGCTGCAGGTGTCTTCCTGTTTCTTTCTCTTTATAGTCGCTGCCTGTATGAACTGCTGGGATCCTCTGTAATATTGAAAGGTCTTGACCTTATATGTGACATGCCATGACATAATGTATGTTGTGATTTGGCCTTATGCAAATGAAATTGAATCGAACATTCCCTTAGAGCAGTTTGTGGTTACTTACTTGTTTTAAAACATAAATTTCATTTAAGTGTAAACATGTTAATTATGAAATGCATAAAGTCCTGATTGTGGCGCAGTGGATGTGCTGACTGAATGAATGTCCTAATCCTCATATCGGTCTTCTCTGGAAAATGTGCGTCACAGTCTAATTAGAAAGTCTGGAGCTTTCTGTCATGTCACATGATCTTCATCAAGTCCAGCTACTCCAAACAGGCACAGACGTTACCATGGTGAGTAAAAACACGGATTAATAGATTTATATAAAATACATAAGGGTTGTTTGAGCTATATATAACTAAACCTGTTATCTTTAGGTTTTTCAGACGGGGAAAACACTTTTCAAATCTTTACTCAAATTTTCTTGCCATGCTGCTGTCCTCTGTTGGTGCCAATATTCAGCTGTCAAGATCATGTGTCAGTTACATAACAACATCCCTGCAGCTGCCAGGGATTAACTGCCTTGCTCAAGAGCACTTGGAGCTCTGAAATGGGCTGTGGGACAGACTCTTGATGTGAGGCAGACTCTCGTGTTGTCCCAAAAACTGACAAGAGTATTATATTTTGTTAGTTTCTTTATGGTTCAGATAAAGATCTTAGGGGGCCGGGGGCCAGAAATGAAATGTTGACCCCCACTGAGGCTCTTTCCATTTCTCATACTCTTTGTGTTTGGATAACTTTTAAATAATTTATTTAGGAGGATGCACTGGTTATTATTACTGTTTTTTTTATATATATATATATATAAAATCACTTTGCCTACGAACAACAGTTTTTTTGTCCCCAAGATTTTCTGAAGCACACAATCTGCCTGAATAAGAAACATTTTCCAAAATATATTCAGTGGTGTGTTCCTGCAGGTCCCTGCATGCTTGCAGATGTTATGGATGCTACAATATGAACTCACATACATTTCAGGCTGACTCCAATATCAGCGTGGAATCTTTTTTTATTCTTCTCCCACCACCTCTGTAATATAATCCAAGCAAGTAATGAAACTTAAATCCGAACTCTTACCATACGAGAGGAAATAAATCAGCTCAGACATGTTGGAATCACAGGATGTGTATTGAATGAAGAGGAGCACTGTCATACATTTTTCAGTGTGAGAGGAAAAGTCTTAAAATAATATTTAAACTCAGGATCCCTATGGGGCATTGCTTAGGTCATAATGTTGGGGTCACGCTAAAGTCATAATGATAACTCATGATATTATTCCATGTATCATAATTCGTTTTCAACTGGGGGGCTTTGGGCCCCTTGGTGGCCTGAGCCCCGGGTCACTTGTATTCTTCGCCTGTCTGAATATTCAGTATTTTTTCAGGCTGGATTATCTTTGAATTAATCTTATTTAATTGATGTGTGGTGTGTGTGTGTGTGTGTGTGTGTTTCATGTGGCGTGTGTATGACCTCAGCAGCGCGCAGCACCATGGACAGCGCACCGACATGTGCGCGTCCCGATTGGAGCGCGCATTCCCCCGCTGCTGCCGGGATGTGACAACCCTGATGTAAGCATCTGACTCTAAGTGAACCCTCTGTGTCCATGTAACGAGCAGGAGTGGTCACTGTGGGAGGGTCGCAAACATGGTGCGAGGAGGGTTTGTGTGTGCGTGTGTGTGTGTGTGTGTGTGTGTGTGTGTGTGTGTGTGTGTGTGTGTGTGTATGGTGCCCCATCAAATGTTCTCCCCGAAGAGGGAAGAAAGCCTCCAGGAGAGCAGTGCAGTGCAGAGACGCTTCAGGCCAGAACTCAGATGAATCGTGACACTTGGAAAAAGAGAAAAACAGAGGGACAGAAGGAGCAACGCCCACCGACCAGAGTCTGAAATGTGAGAGTGGAGACACGGGACGTGGAGCCTTCAGAATACGAGCAGTTCGTGACACGCATGGTTAACTCAGAGGTCCCCTGCACGACGAGAGAAAACACATGCATTATTACAATTTTTCTTTTTCCCCCTATATCAGCTCGGAGTGACCCCCACACACTACGGCAGAGGAGCTTTGGATGCGCTTTGGATGTGCGCAACGGAGCACGAGTGGAACTGCAGCCACGGAGCGCGCGGTGCCCAACTGTGAATTTTGTTTGTTCCAGTGCCAAAGTGTCTTATTCCTCCTCGGCTTCAACTTCTGCACCTACTCCCAAAAACAGATACAATTTGAGGAAAACCATTCTCTGCGACGGAACCTGTTGTCGACGACGATTTGTTGTGCGCTTGGAATATTTTTTACTCCCGTAAGAAGTGAGCTCATGCAGGAATAAAGCAGCTGAGAAGAGGGGAATGAGTGTGTGGATGTGTTTGATGTGATGATCTGCATCTGTGTGCGGGAAAACAGCTTCCAACTTCATGCTGTTCCTCTCTGTGACTCTCCGTCTCCGCGACGACTCAGCACATCTGTAGTGAGGATGTTTGCGAGGAAGGTTTCAGGATCTCAAGGAGAGTTAACAGATTTTTTGCTTGTCTGATATATTTGGAGAATGGGGGCTAAATATAGTCTGAGTGCTGACGAGGCTACAATGAACAGGTTGGTGTTGAGCTGAAACTTGTGGACATGTGGGAATATGCTCACTTCTAGGACATTTTAATCCACACCACCGACAGAGTGAGTGTGGGATCGAAGGGGAGAAAGAAACACGATCATTTATTTGCTTGAAAACATTAATTCACATCAGTGCAGTTCTCTCGGGGAGAACGGAGACCAACAGGCGATCTTTGGAAGCAGCTTGTTGATGGCACTGCGCACCGGGAGGACTTGGTTTGGGCAGGTCTTGCGCAGGGTCTCTCGGCTGCAGGGCTCCTGGTCCAGGCGATCGAGCAGTCTCTTGTGTCTCTCCGCGAACCAAGACCAGGATTTCGGGTTCTGTCGCCGGGAACACCGCAAGGGAGGGGGTTTCCATCGCTGCTCCGACTCCGGCGCCCGCCGCGGCCACCCTCACCGGAGCGCACCTTTCTGCGCCTCCGCCTCCAGGCGCTGCCCACACGACTTCCCCCGCGCCTGCTGCACCTTTCCGGGGAGCCCGAGGGGACATGAGCCCCTCGGCCGCCAGTTCCTGTTGGCCATGAAGCGGCAAAACGTGCGGACCCTGTCCCTGATCATTTGCACGTTTACATACCTGCTCGTCGGGGCCGCCGTCTTTGACGCTCTGGAGTCCGACTACGAGATGCGGGAGAAGGAGCAGCTGGAAGCCGAGGAGAAGCGTCTCCAGGGGAAATATAACATCAGCGAGGATGATTACCGCAAACTGGAGACCATCATCATGGAGGCAGAGCCCCACAGAGCCGGGGTGCAGTGGAAATTTGCAGGGTCATTTTACTTTGCCATCACGGTGATAACCACCATAGGTAAGTCTCAGTCTCTCCTAACGAGCCCCAGTCTCTAACACCAGTGTAACCGAGCGCCCATAACCATAACAGCAGCCTCTCAGGGTCTCATCAGTGTTGCACAACAGTGCATGGTTTATTATGAGGACAGTTACATTTACATTCAACACCATAAAAGGCAGCAGCTGATCATCAGCAGTGTGCCACAAGTCTTTAGACAAAGTTTGAAGCAACATGTTGCAGCTCTCTGCGGGGGGACAGTCACTGCGAGCTCGGAGCTTTGTGTCATCCCATCGCGGTTGAGGGAATATTTGGATTTACACTTTCTAAAAAACATCCTCTTTGGAAATGGGAGGAGTGACGTAAGGGCGCCCAGAGGTCTGTTCTCAAACATGTGATTTCCTCTGGTGCAGCTTCCACGCGCACCTGCTCTCCGTGGAAGGAAAGTGAAAGTGTGACGCTGCGTTAATGTCTCTGTTAGTTTGGGTTCAGGTCGGAGAGAGACGCAGAGCTTTGACTGGGTGAGAGCGGCGGTGTGGTGCTGAAAGAACAGCTCCTCTGAGCCGAGCCGCAGCCAGGAAGACAAACTGGTCCCACTTCACTTTGTTTTACATCGAACACGGTTTCTAATGTTGATCCCACAGGCTGGATCTACTCTACATTGTCAGATTGTTCATGGAGCACTTCTTTGCTACAAGTAGTGATCATAAATAAAAAATGGATAAACGACAGGCGAACTGTGAGAGCTGGTGATCATAAAAACAAAAAACAATCCTATGTGAACCCAAATCAATCCACATGCATTTATTATTATTATTATTATATTCATTAATTTATTGTCCTCCATAAGGAAAGAAGGGTTACCTCTGTTTGACTATGATGCATTTGCGTCCCAAAGATTTATTCCAAGCTGTGAAGAGGATGGAGGAATTAAGTTCCTCTTTGTTTTCTGCTCCTCCATCAAACCACCCTCCTCTCTGCATGTTAATCGCCGCCCCTCTGAATGAAGCTACTGTAGTTGCAGTTTAATTGAATTGATTCTATAAGGTGAAAGACTACGGGGGGTTAGGTGGTGCAATTTAAGCTGTCAGTCAGAGTTAGATTTGGTCATTTGAACTCAGAGATCACAGACGTGCGTTATCTGCATTGTAGATGTTATTCAGAGGAGGGGGCTGGGGTTGTGTTGGAGCTGCATGGGGGGTGGGCTAATGCACCATGCAGGCCCGTCCTCCAGTTTGCTGGGCAACACTTTAAAAGGCACGACTGTAACAGAGCTGCGAAGGTGGATCCACTGCTGTTTCTAGGCCGCAGCGACGAGAGCCCATTGTAATATTCATGTTGTGTGAAGTGGCTACATTCACTGCGGCGGACTAAGTCTCTCCTCAGGTATTACCACACTCTCAGCTGCTGCAGCAGCACGAGTAACAGCGGCTCTCACTTCTCTACGTACACATGTAGGATGGTTGCACTCAGCTCGGCTGGAAAAGGACAGAAAGTTTCATCTGATCGTGTTAGTGAAGAGATGAAACTTCTCATGTGTCTGAAGCAGAAAGCAAGAACGAGAAAGTCGCATTTATTATTGATCACCAGTTATTCTATCAACTGTAGGTCTATAATTCGCTCCTTTTACAATCACACCACCGGGAAACAAATGCCTTGAAAACTTGTCCAGAAAATGATTTCCTAAACTCCTGCTGGTATTGATAAAAAGTTCTGGGCAGATTCTAATTATAGAAAAACAAACTAATTTGTTGAAGGGTCTGTTTCACCGTTTACAGTTTTGTATGACGTAGAGCAGAGTACGGTTCACTGCACTAAAGAGTATTTGTTATATTGCCACATGGGTCAATTTGGGAAAAGTACCCTGTGACTTGTTACAGTGAAAGGATTTCCTCCAGAATCAATGGCATCTTATTTAATACAATTTTAAAGGGTAGATTTAGATTTTTAAATACTTTCAAAGGCCTAAAATGAACTGAACCTACTTCTAAGTAGGTGCAGAAACTATTAAAACACATTAATGAGCCACACTGTTGCAGTGGGTGACATGTTCCTTTATTATGATAACATGGACGCCGTGGTTTGTTAGGAATCGAACTCTAGTACACAATGTGGGGTTGTAAATGTTCAAGTGTACAACTGGGATCCAAGCTTTTGCTTAAATTTCCAGAACACAGCTTTCTGAGGAGGTTATAACTCAAATGTAGTTTCGGCTCTTGAGAAAGATTCAGATCCTTTGTAAGAATGAATTATTTATGTTGGGTTTTTCGAACAGAATGTCAGTAGCATTGTTGTTGAACTGCATCTACGGTGCACATTAGAGCCAGCAGCGGAGGTACCTTACAGCTAAACTAAGTGATACATCAGTCATCTGGTCATATTCAGCGGGTCTGATCCGTGTGGCACCGTCAGTGATTACACATTACAAAAATAACATGTTTCTGTGACGCGACAATCACAGGAAAACATCTCTATGTTTATTCTCTTTTTTTCCCTTTTGTTTTGATTTGTGCGACTATCCAGACTTCTGGAGGCAGATCTGTTAATCACACACACAGGAATCACTCTCAGGTAGACTTTGACCCACGCAGCCACCAGGGTCTTCAGGCGCCGCAGCTTTGATTTGCTGTGTTAAGTCGATGGCTGGAAGGCTCTACTCAAACAAACCCCTCAGCTGACAGACCTGTCACCTGATACTCTCACCTGTTGATTCTGTGTAAATAATGAAACCAGGTATTGCTCTTCTGCACCAAAATGTCCCTTTAGGAAACACCTGAAACCTGCTTTGTGCAAAATGAAACCATGAAGAGAACAGTTCAGACCGTGTTGACTCTAAAACAAATTAAATCTATTTTCATCATGTGAGACTGGGAAAACAATACATTATATAAATACAAAGTTGTCTATTATGATGTCGTGTGCCATAAATCTCCTGCCTGCTGCCAGATGTGCACGTTTACAACAGAGTAAATCATAAGAACGACCAAATATCGCAGAAGAAATGCAACAATACAGTTCCCCACAGTTCTGTATGGAAATCCTTCAGCCTCACATATTAAACAGGGAGAGCCACACTCAGTTTTACTTTACCACTAGTATTTGTAGCGCTCGCCACGGTTATAATGAACTGGACACTGGGTGAGCCGGCTAACGTGGTGTTGACAAATGAAAGGAAAACTTGAAGTCTCCAGAAATGGTCCGGGGGAAAACGCTGTGAGTCACAGGCTGTGGCCTCTGCCACCATCAGACCTGAACCCAGCTGTACACTTATGGGAGGTTTTTGGAGTGACTGTGCTCTCAGCGTCATCACCAGATGGGCGAGTATCTGTTGGAAGCACAAAGTCACAAGAGTTCCAAAGACTTGGAGAGATCTCCGAGAGCAGCCCTGAAGCTGTTAGAAGCTGTTACAGAGGCTTGATGTGGAGACTTTGGTGAGACATGTGGATCTCATGCGTTTAATTTGATCACCCATTTGTACAGTATCACTGTGTGATCAGTGCAAGCAGATTCATCGGCTTCACATCAGCATCTAGCGTCGTCTTTACTGTCCTGCTGCACCTTATCATTATTCTGAAAAAGGATAAAAAGCAACTCTTACTTTCATTAATTAAAAATGAGTTGAAGCAAGAGAGGAATGTGAACACCTAAAAATACAGTATAAATGGAACTGTAATTTTGTTTCTATAAAGTCAAGAGTATACTAAATCAAATACACTCGATACAATTGAGTGTCAAAAGGGATTTAGAGGCTGGTATTAGTTTTACTAAACGAAACTGTTCAGGGACGTTCTGCAGCATTGACTCAGTGAAGGATTGATACAATTCTCTGTGAAAGAAAAGTGTGTGAGTGAATGTTTGTGTCAGTAACAGACTTTGTAGTAGAAATACAACGACAAGTACCAGTAGAAGTAATGGCATTTGTAGTACGACGGGTTATTCATGTTGCAGTAACCACAGTAGTAATACCATAGTAGAAGTACACTGAAAAAAGGAAATTGTTGGACCAACTTCAAAATACAACTTCAAAATGGTAACACACAAATGAATTTTGTAAGTAAAGTAAAATGAAAGTAATGAACTAGGTTACAGTAACTTGTTAACTTTATATTTAGCAAAATTAATTCATGTGTATGTTTCCAATTAAAGTCATTTTTAAAGTCATATATTCGTGGTATGGTACAGTTGGACTGGTAGAATTAGATGAATTGTTAATAGAAGTTAAAACAGTTAGGGTATCAGTAACAGGAGCTGTAATAGAAGTTATAGTGGCAGTAGAAATTAAATAGGAGTGACAGTGTTGGCAGCAGTAGCAGTAGTAGTGGCCACTTGCCTGGCTTTAAAAGAAACTACAAATTATTACAATACAGATATCACTGCATAGATAATTTTAAATAATACAGTCAGTCAGTCAGAAAAATAAAGAAAAAACGTTAAAATCACTTTTACAGTCACATTTTCAGATGCTGATCAGAAGCAACTTCACAAACACGTGCTGTATCTTTACTGCAGCACTGGAGAAATCAGAAGGGACACAACAAAAAAAGTCATTTGGTCATTTGTACAACAGAATATTTCAGAGTTTTGTTGAACTATTTCATGGAAATTATCATCACGTGTAGAAAGAAATCACTGAAATCACACAGCTCACACGTACCTGCTCTCCTCCGGATTCTGTCTCCACAGATCACTTCTTCACTTTTGAACCAGAGATCAGCAACATGTGATCTTTCTTTGAGGAAACTTTACAAAACACAACATCAAGCTTCTTTAAGACTAAAATGAGGCTCTTTAATTCAGTCAGAAGAGATTTCTACATCTTGTGTTTGAATGTTAATCAGGCAGATGCTGTGTAATGCTATGTAGTTATTGAAGTCAGCAGTAGTCTTTCCTCTGAGTCTGGTCTTGTCTCTATATATTGTCTTCAAATTTATGTAAGACTGACTCCTTCAAGCTGTGCGTTTTGGCTACCAGACCAAAACTGAGATTTTTACAGAAAGCTTCCAAAGTGCAGATTCTCAAAAACTCAAATTTCTGTGTTTCCATGTGTGCATGGAAATGCGAGGGTTTGGGAAACGATGACGTCACGGTCTAATTTGCACGTGCCCACTGTTGCCTTGTGTAATGGTCATGCACCAGTAACAGCAACGGCAATGGTGGTTCTATGGCAGTTAGTTGGCTCTGCTCCCTCTAATGACATGTTAGCAGCTAAATTTAGCATCACTGCTCCACATCACCGACATTCACAGGCCTCGGCCAGTTTTACTTGGACCGCAGTGTTGATGTGGACTTTATCGCCACCTTCTGGGCCGACATGCTTTTTTGAGCATTTGTAGTCGGGTTTTTTTTGTTATTGTTTGGACTGAGGTATTTTGTAAAACAAAGGTCGTGTGGTTGATGATTTTTCTCTTTCCAAAAACAGAGCGGTAAATATACATTTATAAAAGGGCCGACGAGGCCCGAGACTTGCTCTTTCCACTGAGGCTCGGCACTTCCTCATGGGTGAAAGAAGCATCTTTAACCTGCAGCCTGAGGCCTCACCTCACACCACCACTACCCCTCTGAAACAAAAAGTATGTGAGCAAGAGGAGGAAGAAAAAAGGGCCGTAGGTCGAAAACTGGAGCCCAGCTGTGATACTGTCAGTACATGTCGGAGCAGCTGTCGTGAGAGGGCCCATCTCGGTTGGCCTGATGAGGCTGTATGCACGACAACGAACCCCCCCCTGCAGACACACACACACACACACACACACACACACACACACACACACACACACACACACACACACACACACACACACACACACACACTCTATACCTGTACCCTGCACCTCTCCATCCCGACCGACCTGCACGTTGACTCTATTTATTCCTGTGGCTAATTGCACCGAAGCTGACACTTAGTGATGACAGCATGGTGTTCTCACTGAAACTGCTTAGAAGGAGAAAAGCAGCCACGGCGCTCAGGACTGTGTGTATATGCAGCCGGAGCTTCCTCACAGTGTCGAGCCGCCGGTGTTGCCGGGAGACTAAAGACAGCTGGAAAGGTGAAAGTCATCTCTGTTAAAGGGTCTGGAAATATCCATGTGTATATTCAGTCGATATGCAGCTTAAAGGTATGACTGAGATTGGCCGTTTGAAGCCTGAGACCAGTAATAATAATAAAATGTGTAAAATCACTATGCCAAACAAACTGTGCCACGTCGTGTTGCACCAAAACATCGGCGGCACTCTCCCCGAAACCCAGACTAATGAAGTTTAATCAGGCTGAGCAGGACTTTAAGGTCGTATTAAATGGCAGACAAAATCATAATTGCTTTTTAATGAAGAATATATTTGCTACAAACAGTAATTCAATGAAAAATGTGTTGAGACTTGAAACTAATTGGAGATTGTTCTCAGGCAGGTGGAACTCTCCAAGCTTTGACGAATCTGTCGTATTGAGTGAAAGACAAACAGCTGCAGAACAGTTTACACGTGACGACACTGGGAAGTAATGATGTTACATAATACTGGCAGTAAAACAGGCAGATAATCTGTCAGACCACTGAGCTGTGGGAAGAGCGATGAGCCGTTTCACTCACAAAATTCTGATAATCATTACAACAACTTGAGAGGGAAGTAAAGGTTGAGTTTAGATTTTTAAAGTTTAAAGGGAATTTGAGCCCCATCAAATCAGCATCAACTTTTTTTTAAGGTGAAAACACAAACATTTCCACAACCATTTGTCAATTTACACATCCAACATTTATGAGCTACCTCAGTATTGACTTTGGCCCGATCACATTTCAAGGCCCAAAGCTTAAGTTTACCAAACGTTCATGCACACACACACACACACACACACACACACAACACACACACACACTGTGTTTGTGCTCATACAGGCACTAAAGGGATATACATCAGGATGCGGGACAATTATTTCAGTTCTTACCACACCCACTGAGTGGCCCCTTCCTACTTCCCCATCATGAGTCTGTGGCGTGACATCCAACTGTTAGCATCCTCTCAGGCTCTGTAACAAAGAGCCGCCAGCATCACAACCTGTGACAACCTTAGTGAACAATCAGTGTTGACTTCAGGCCACCAAGGAGCTTATCTTTTCATCTGTGTTGGTCTGTTACTTAGCAGGATTATTCCAACACTACAGGACAGATTACCATGACACTTGAAGGTGAAGATTCCATGAAATGTTGGCAGAGATCCAGAAATTATATGTATCACTTTCTTTGATATTGAGAGAGAATTTTTAAAAACTTTTTTCCCCCCAACATTTTCACACTTTTCCTTTCCCACCATTCATTGATCTTGAGGGAAAAAAACAAGTCAGTCATAAATAGGGAACAGATTTCTAGTTTGTGTGATTTGGTCCAGCTTGATTGAATTTAAGTGGACTGTTGGGCCTTGGAGCAGATATGGGCTTTACTGAGTTCTAGCTTTTATATTGGGCCGGGTAACGAGTGAGACATGACAAACATTTATGTAAGTGATGAAAACAAGTGTAATTTTATAACCATTATTTCCAATTGTCGTGAAAACTGTGACAGTTTGGTGTTTTACAGATACTTGAACATTCGGCTTGAAAGTTTCATTTTAATTTGGGGTTCTGGTCAAAGGACAAATCAAAAGTCCCATCACTCGCACTAAAGCTCTGTTTTCATATCAAATTAATCTAAAGTAAAATAAGCGTAAATCAAAAGTTTGTCACGATGACCTTTCAGTTATTTAATCTGCTGTTTATAGAAACTATCGATTTGTGCAGCTGTACTGTAACAGACAGTAACATGTAAAACCTGAACACTATTTATAAGACGCGTTTTTTTATGCTCAGTGGAGAAAAATTACAAATAAATATTCCATTTATCAACTTAACACTTTTCTCTGGTTTGAAAATCAATGATTTGTTTATTAGAAGAGTCAAATGCTGCAATTTCTTCATTGCTATCCAAACGGGTGGCGTGCTCACACATCCTTTCATCAGCCGTCTCTTTTTAAAGGGAGCGCTTTGTGTGGATGAGTCAGATGCTGTGACTTTGTACCTGTTGTGCTGGTCACAGTTTCCATTACGCTGCACAGCCACTGTCTCACACAGCTCATCTTTCTGCAGGATTTCTTACACGTTGAATTCAGATCAGGATTAAAATAGAAAGTCATTACAGAGACGAAGGCTTGTTATGATCTTTATATAAATGGTGCAGTGGTAAACAAAAAAAGCTTCACAAAGAATCCATATAGATCATTAATCATATCCATTTTTGTTTTATTCATCGTGTTATTTATTAGGTTGCATATAATTTGTACTCTTTTTCAAGATAATAAATCAGTGTTGAGTTGTGTTTCAGCCTCCAGTTAAAAACCCGACTGGTTCCACAGCACAGAAAAGCATTTTGTGTATCATTAAGATTCAACATAAGAAAAATATATTCGACTCAAGCAAGGGAATAATACTGGTCAGGGGATGTAAATGTTTCCATGGATCAATTTGCATACAACACGTGTGCTCTGTGACTAGTGTGATACTCAACACGGGCCAGAGGCTGCTAAAAGCTGCACTCTGCCATCCTCTCGTTGGTGGAGTATGTGCATGGTGATTTCCGTGTGTGTGTGTGTGTGTGTGTGTGTGTGTGTGTGTGTGTGTGTGTGTGTGTGTGTGTGTGTGTGTGTGTGTGTGTGTGTGTGTGTGTGTGTGTGTGTGTGTGTGTGTGTGTGTGTGGGTTCCAGGTATACGTAACTCACCCTGTGGGGACCTAAATCACAGAGTGACATTACGGGGACTTGCATTTTAATATGTATTTAGTTTTTTTTAATATTAACATTTCTTCTTTAAAATATCAAAAAATTAACTAGACCTTTGTTATGTAGCGTGTTGACTTTTAGTCCAACATTGTTCAAATCCAGAGAAATCCTCAATTTTATTCAAGTTAGCAGGACATTTCATTTTGGTCGCCTCTTATTTGACTCATATCCACTTTATCCGTAACTTTACACGTCTTTGCTATAACCTCCAGGGCTGCAACGTATGGCGAAGGAAAAACACACTGCGAACCAGTTAGCCAGACGGCTGTTTTTTTGCCTCTAATGTTTGTACTGGTCACTCTCAATAGATCATGATTGTCTTCCTTATGGGGACAAAAAGCAAGTCTGCATGACGTAAATCAATTTAAGGTGGAGACATGTTTTAAGGTTAGGTAAAGGGTTAGGTAAGTACCAAGTGGCTCAGGTTAGAGTAAGTCTCCAGGAATTCAAGGTGAATGTGTGTGTGAGAGAGTGACAGAGCGTAAGGTAGGATGGGATACAGGGGGACACACAGATTGTCTTCCTATGCTGCATCTTGACAACATCTGATTGGAGATCTGCATGTAACCTACAATATGAGCTTTGGTCCCATTTGTTGCTAAAAAGCACCTGTTGATGGTTCTGCAGCTGTGTTGCTGTCCTTTGTTCATGCTCTCATTCAGACATGAAGAAGCACAACCTCCCCATCTGAGATGTTCCTGATGACATGCTGGCTGTAATACCCTGAGTTTACCATAACGAAGAATGGATTATGTAAATCTCCAATACATCAAGGATGCAGGATTTCATCTTGTCTTGAGCACCAGTCAATAAAATGATTGAGCGCATTTTAAATCCCGGTGATTTGCTCATTCATAATGCATGACTCTGAGTTCCATAACAGGCGTATATGTAATGATTAATGGTTTTACATTTTTACAGTTTGTAAATGACATGGAGGTGTTTACCACTGACTGTGCGAGACTTAAGTCCTCATCTCAGCCAAACACATCTTTAAGTTAGATAACTTAATAATCCTCTCTGTATGACACAAACCGATTCTCTGACAGTGACCCACTAACTCTTCCTGGACTAATCACAACAACCCGAAGAATCTCAGTTATCACGTAGGCAACTGGACTTGGAGTTTCTCAGAGTATTTCACCTCTCATCCAAGAGGCTTCTTCAGTTCTAACAGTCTAATGGTAGGCTTCAGGTGTTTCACCTCTGTGGGTCCGTATCTGTGTTTAGAGGCGTTCTGTTAAACAAGCAGGTCGTTGACTTTTCACACCAGTTAGTGGGTTGTTGGGGTCCTCTGAGTCACGGTGTGAATGGCTGTTGATACCTGTAAGTTGTAGAGCCACCCTGCTATTGTGTGAGTCCTTAGTGTCGCTGGAGTTGTGGTGTGTTTTGGTGTTGACTTGTCTGGGGACAGAACTTAGAACAGCGCAGTATGTGGCAGAAAGTTGGTGCTTTTAAACCAGCTCCCTATACCAAAGGTTCCTTGAAGATATTTCTGAGACTTTTCTGGCTTCTGGCTGTTTATGCTCAAATGGTTCAAGGGTCAGTTCACCAACATTACAAAAAGACATGTTTTTCATCACTATCCTCGAGTGCTGTCTGGCAATTGAGTTTGATCTCACCGGGTTTTCAGATCCATCTCTGAGCTTTCACAGAGGGCTCTGTAAATAATGCAGTGCATGCTGGGCAGTATTTTTAGATGGACAAGTTGCTACTTACTTTTTTAACACGAGAACACTCACAGCACGGCTCTGTAGTTGGCAACATTGGTCCAGACTGAAATATCTCAGCAGCTCCTGGATGATAACCAAATCTTCTACATTTTACCTCTGTGCCACCATGAGATTAATATTTGTAGTTTCGGACAAAATCTTGCGACAACTATTACATTTATTATACTGAGTTTTTATTTGTCCAACATGTTTGTTCAGGAGCCGAAAAAACTGTAAAACTACAGACAATCCAATCAGATGGAGTAATTTTTACAATTCGTTCTGTTCACAGATGGAACATGTGAATTTTAGGGCTGCAGGTATTTGGATCTTTTTAACCTGATGTGTGCAGTACCCTGCAGTACCCTGCTGTTTGCCAATTTCCTCTCTTAATGCTTTGCTAAGCTAAACATGGCAGTTGGCAATAGCTTGAAAGTTACCAAACACACACAACAGTGTCATCTAAATCTCATCAAGAATATTAATAAGCATATATTCCAAAATGTGAAAACTTCTCATGCAAATCTGAAAATGTATTCAAATACCATGCAGTAGTATTTGATTTCTTTTATTTGACCATTCATAAGATCAGGGGTGTCTGATGAATGTGAATTATATTGATGAGTTGCAATATTACATGGCTTTTGTGTGTGTGTGTGTGTGTGTGTGTGTGTGTGTGTGTGTGTGTGTGTGTGTGTGTGTGTGTGTGTGTGTGTGTGTGTGTGTGTTGAAGAAAAGAGAGAGTAGACAGGAGACTCTGAATGAACCTTGTGCACCTGCGCTGTGAAGAGAGATTTGAGTTGATATTGTGGCGGTGGTCACAAACAAATCAATGAGAAAAGAAAAAACAAGTTTGATTCCTAGTGAAACTGTAGCGGTCTAGAGGACATCAGCTGAGTTGGAGGTCCTTCATATGTGGCTCAGGAGATAGAGCAGGTCAGTGCAGAAGCCACACAGTGACAGCGTAGTTCAGATCATAAAATGATCTAGCTTTTTTCTTAACCCTCCTCTGAGTCATGTCCAGCTTCAGGATAGGCCGATCGGTCTGTTTGATTACTAAACTAGCTTCGGAAAATCATTTATCCTGTGAAACTCAAGGTCTTCATCTCCATCCTTTCTGTTTAACGTGCTACCTGCCCACAAGCACTGCTGGCTAGCTGGTTGGAGATCAGTGAAGGTAGATGTTTGTTATGAAGATTGATCGTGATTTGATTGGTGGGAAAAGTGCCTTTCTTTGAGCACTGATAGCATTTCACTGCACTAGATAGTGCAGAAGACATTGACTGCATAATAAATGCACCATGCACACAGTGACAGAGGGGGCGCTTTTTCACTTGTTACACCGCCAGTAAAAATTTGATAGTGGAATTTTTTGACAAGAAGGGAACAGTGAAAGCCACAGTCGTGAGAAAACTAATTTTGTTTTCTTTATTAGAATATATTTATGAGGCCAGGCTTCATTTGGCCTCTGAGAGAAATCTCCGCCGCTATAAATAATAATAAAAATAAAACAACTCGCCGTTTGGCAGCTGGCTGTAATTCTGACTAATATTTGATGAATGTGTACTCACCTTTCTCCTAAAAAAGGAGAGAGTTGTTATTATGCTGTCTGACGGCTGCTTATTGAAAAATGATTTGAGGTGTTCACCCTGGTTGGACTTTGGAAGCAGTAGATTAGTTTCACTTTGCCAGCGTCCTGCCGGGAGCTTGATGGAGGTCTCCTAACGGATCGATGGGAATGTGTTCCTGTGGAGCTGATTCTCTCAGCGGGAGCCACTTCTCTGGAGCTGGCTGGTCTGTTTTCACCGCTCAGGGTAACACACAAGGTCCCTCAGTGCAGCACAGTTTACGCCTGTAGCTTAATCATGAAACAAAATGAAACAAGGTATTATCAGTGTTAAGGACTCTATCCTCAATGTTGTGTAATTGTCATGGGAATTGTGGAGACACTTTTATAATATCCCCTGTCTCTCTGAATGGCTCTTGAATGAAATAACCCTGATGTCTTTACAATGCAATCATACATCCAAATGAACTGATTTAGAAAATCCAGCCCAAGTGTTGATCTGATTTCAGTGTTAATGTTAATAAAAGGGATGAGCAACACTATTAAAACTAGAATGGCTCTGATTAGAGCTCATACATCCACCAAGGCCCAACAGTCCCTTAAGTATGCCAGAATGTTTTCATCAAGATCCATAAAAAAACTGAAAATGTCAACAAAAAAAAATAAAATAAAACACAGCAATGTTTAAGAGGGTGAAAAACAATTCCTGGATCTGCCTCCTAAACAAGATCTAACGGGTTCTTTCTCACCAAGTTTCATGAAAATCCGTTCGGTTGTTTTTGTGTAATCCTGCAAACTAACAGCCAAATATACAAACCAACAAACAAACACACAGAAAAGAGCGAATACATAACCTCCATGGCAGCGATAACAAATAAGACCCTAAATGAAATGAAAGAGAAATGAACTTGAAACATCGCACAAATAAAAAAGAGTTCCTCATCTCTCCCGATTCGAGGCGTCTGCCCGGCATGGGAAAGCAGCTGCAGAGATAAGCCTCACATCTCACCTGGAGTCCCGGAGCCAGGGCTTTCAAAGCGGCAGCATCTAACTCTTTAACTCCAGGCAGAATGTGCATTTGTAAATCTTGCTCTACTCTCCTCAAGTCGGTCTAATTCCTGGCTCAACACTTGTCAGTCATCTTGAAAGGGTATCTGCCTCGAAACAACGAGCGGCCCGAGGCAGAGGCAGCCGCCACGAGGCTGCAGCGAGAGAGATGAGGAAGATGCAGCTCGCAGGTAATCTGAAACAAACAGGCAGAACAGAGACTGTCTGCAGCATATTTAGCTTCCCTGGACTGTAGTGTTGTTAGTACTACTTCTCTGCTCTGTGCCACTGATCTCATTCATCAAAACAATGCTGATGGCTCGTGGCCAGCTTTTTGTGTGTTTTTCTCATCTGAGTGAAGAGAGAAAATATAAATGTGCTCGATTGTCCGCAGGCCGGCGAGAGCCTTCCTCTCACCAGCAGAGTTTCTTAAAGGAGTCACGGTGGCAACTGGATGTTCCACTCCAGCACAGACGACACCCAGTAGAGTGGCGGGCACAGTGGGCTCATCCAGGCTCAAGTGGGCCGGCGTGAGTGGAGAGTGCTGCTTGATCGCAGTGGCTCTTTGTAGTATATTTTATGTGGGGTAGGGGGTCCAGGTGGTGTCCCTCTTAAGCAGCTGGCAGAGAAAAGCCATGTCGGCTGAACACTGAGGAAGAAAATGGAGGTGTATTGTTGAAGGAGTGAAGATGATGGAGGGGAACAATTTAAATAGACAAATAGATTGAAGATATATTTCAAATATAACAAGCAGCAACCAAAGGTATACGTTTGTGGAGTTTTCACAGTGACTCATTTCTAAATCTCTGATATTTTTCGTTGCCATAAATGTCAAAATACAAGAAACCTTGTCATTCAATGCACCTGTTTAACCAACTGCGCACATTGAACTCCACTGAACTCTTTGCAGTTAATATAACAAGCACTCTGTAGTTTTACCATCCTGACACAATGTACTACCAATATATATAATTTATATGAATCAGATATGAAGCCAATATACTGCAGTATATTCATAACTTTACACCTCTAAACCTTGAATCTGACTTTTAATGAAAATAAAAATGACATGAACGAGACTGCTACAAGGTCTGCTTGTTGATACTATAAAATATATTAAAACATTTCTTTAAAATCATGGTAGGGAATTAAAAGGAAGCCCGCCAGGCTGCATTATATATGAGCCAAGATGGAATCAAAGTTGAGTTTTCAAACTCTGATTCCGCACCAACTTGACTGTATCAAATATTGGCAACAGTATACACTGCAAGACATACGAGTTCATACCTCAAATGTTGTTGAATGTACGAAGGTGGAGGCTTTGTGGATCATATTTTTGCCCAGCAGAGATTTAAAGGAGTCTGTGTGTACGTGCATTTTAGGAAAATTAAAGCTTTACAACTTGAGCTTATTCTCGTAGTCAGGCCATTATTACTATTGGTTGTTGTACAATTGAATCACTGAGGTAATTTCTCTCAGAGAAATCTTATGGGGGGAAGAAAATTGAGCTGCAGCAGGAGGATTAGACAAACAAAACCTCAGGTTAACGGAGCTCATTTGGAAGATAATCAATGGCAAATTATATAATTATTACCCAATTTATCCATTAATTACACAACCATTGTTTTGGGTGAGCTCACTGTCAGTTTTACCTCCAGATAAAATGGTTTGGGATGTCAGCTTTGTCTGTTGCTTGTTCACAACGTGTCATCCTTGCTGCCTCGCTGGACTGTGCTGCCATTACGTTGCCATGTTGGCACTGTGTGGAAAAACACAGGCACTATGTCAACACATATACTCTCTGGATATTGTTACACTAGTGAGCAAAATGTCTTATGCAAGAATAGTACAGACGCTGTCATATTAACAATGGATGGTGCAGATGATGCGAATGAAAACAGTTGCATTGTCGTATTAATTAATGGCTGAGTCTCGGCCGTGGCCTCTTCTGAATCCATTTTAGTCTCTAGAAAAATACAGTCTACTACGGTCTCCACCAGTGATGATGCTGCTGGAGATTATTTTGACAAATATCAAAATGTTGCGAACATTTCACACAATGAATTATATAATGTAGCGGAGAAGAGTTATTTGCTGGTTATATGTAAATAACCAGCAAAGTAAAAGTGAAAAGTACTCAAAAATGAATCTTCTAAAGTATTACATATACAGGTGAATATATAGAATAACACCATCCTCTTCCAAGTATTCATAGCTTTAAAATAATAGATACCTCCCAGCAGTCTGGGATTCAAGTGGGCACCGCAACACAAGTTTTTTGGCTGCGAGTTGCATTTGATCCACTATGGCCGCCTCAGGCTGTGAGTCAGCATGACACCGTACCCAGCTGCCAAGCTGCTCGGTGTTCCTCCTCACAACTCAGGCTCAACAAGGATTTGCATTTCAGCTCATTGTTTTGTTCTTTGTTTCTCGAATCACACAATTTGTACATTTTATGTTATCCCTCCTTAAATCACCTGCACAGGAAGCCTCGGGGCATTTCATGTAATTCATCAGCAAGTGTAGTAAGACTTCAAATGACCACCGCTTCTCCATCACCACCACCTGCTGTTAATTCTCTCCTGTTGGACCCTGACAATCATCTCCCCTTCGCAGCGCTCCACCGTAATGCACACCCACACGGTCTTATCACAACCACTTTATTCCATCTGTAGAAGGAGTGGGAGTGTGTGGTCTCCAGTATGAGTTATTGCCACGGAACAGCAGCATGAAATCAGCGTCGGCGGCTTGTGCGCAGTGTGTGGTCCGTCAGCGTTCCTGATACATGAGTAGTGTCTCTGATACTAAATTCGGTTCCCCCGCGGGCTGGGAAACAAATACAGTGTGAGAGCACAGTGACAGTAGAATTACATAGGTTGGAAAAAGCAAATAAAGCAGCGGGATGAGAGCTGCAGTTCCCACAGCCTCACATGCAGTTTGTGTTAGAAACTGACATTGCTGTACCTGCATGCAAACATATTTTGTTCTCAATGCTTCGATAGTCAAAATAAATAAATATGATGTGCAGCAGAGTTATTCATGTGAAGTGCAGCATGTGCTCTTCGTGTTACTGCTCCGACTCTGTTGTTAATTCATGATTAAATTGGAAAGGCTTACCACCTGCAAATAGAAAACAAATGCCGAAGGGCTGTGAAGGACTGGACAAATACCGAAGGTGGAAAAACAGGGAGGCGCGTTTTCAGCCTGTTCTGTTTCTTCAGCTCTTGAGAGGCCACGTGACAAACAAGAGCTGTAGAACAGAGCCAAGGGGTGAGGGGCTGACCATCAGTGACGGCTGCTGTGGTCCAACATAATCACAGACTGGCCACCGCCAATATCGCCATCTTGAAAAAAGAAATGATACCAGAGACGTCAGTTTGAGATGACCTTCTGACTGGAGCAAAATATATCCCCCTTACAAATCTGTTGGTAGGGCAGTGGCAGGGCACACCAGGCCAAGTGGTGGTCATTTTCTCTGGGGTGGTGATTTTAGCGAGAACAGCACATGTGCCTGTTGCTTAGCAGCACTCAATGGCTGTATATCCCGATGCTGGGCAATGAGCTTCATTAGGTGAAGCCTAACAGGGGATACAGAGTGACATCTGGGACGGCTCAGAGTCCTGTCAGGACCAGGCGGCGGGACGTGAATGCAACGTGTCTTAAAATAACGGAAGACAATGTGATGATTCTTCACTCGGAGGCCTCAGATGACCGCGGTGGGCTGCAGCTGCCGGAGGATGCAGTCAGTGTGATGTTCTCCACCGAGGTTTGACTGACATCTGATAGGAAACGCAAAGGAGATGATGCTTCGATGTTGATGACAGTCGATCCACACTGAGCAGAACTGATGTTATTGTGCTGCAGGTTTCCCCTGATCCCCCCCCCGTACAGCTGGTAGAACATGACATGACAACTGCCTGAAGCTAATTCAAAGGGTTTTGTATCTCAATGAGCAGAGCTGGAGAGAACAACATCACCCTGGGGTACAATATTATTATTCATTTTTAATTTTTTTACTTCAATTTAGGTAATTTTTACACAACCAACAATTATAAAGTGACCTAACAGATGTAAAATGACACTGGGGGCAGAGACTATATGTATAAAGATCAAGAAATTAAGAAAATACTAATGAATCTAAGAAAGAAAAGCAAAATGAATAGAAGAATGCAGATACTGACCTCATATAGCTCTCTATATGAATGCAGCAGGATTAAGAATCACAGACACTACTAACCAGACAACAAACAATGGAATGAACATTGGAATTAAATGAAGTTTTCTTGTTTTTGCATTGGTTACAAGCTCTTGAATTCTTTGTGTGAATCACAATTTAACAATGCCGGCCCAACGGGATTTTGCCCATGTTTGGTTTTGCAAGAATATTAATGATCTGTTTGGAAGTACGAATAAGAACTTGACAGTTTACTTTTAAAGCAGCGTTCAGCAGTTTTTCTCCATAAACAAAGGACAAACAACTTTGTGTGAAAGTGATTATTTGTGAAGAAAAACCGAGAATTATCCCCTGACTCTGCAGATCTATTCAACTATAGAGGGTGTCAACGGGTTCGGTTTAAGGCCCACAACTTTCCACCTCTTTTCGAGCAGCAGTAGTGAACTGTTGTCAATGAAAACTGACAGAGTTTGCAACTAACTGTCAACAAAGTGGAGATTTGTCCCAGCAGAAGAGCCAGATATGTTTTCCAGGAGTCGATGTGGACCAAAACAGAGCTGAATTGAAAGTTCATATTGGAATTCAAGTCAACAAAAAAGACTATGATGCACATTTCAGCATAATATGAAGATTAACTGACTAGAAGGCTACATACCTGCCTTCCTGCCTGATTGCTCCACACCTCACACCACAATCAATTCCTCATCACACACTTTACAATCATCAGAAACATATCCAGTACACTGCTTCTCGAAAACCTCGAGCATCTACTAAAAGCCTTGATTAGTCCTCCCTTAGGGTACGTAAAGATACAGTATGTTACTATTCCTGCAACTTCGCATAAGTGTGTCTGTATATGTACAACTGAGCAGGGAAATTACCACAAATTGAGTTTCAAGCTGTTAAATCAGGTGCAATCTGTGTGGTGTAGCATCACGTGGAACCTCGCTTCTCAGTGATGAAGCCGAAATCCATACAGCTCTGGCCCATAATTGTCAGCTAAGACCAAGTAAGCCTTCCTGCACAGCACTAATTGCTGTCCTTTACATTATTGACAGCCCATCGACATTTCCTTGACTGTTTATCGGGGAAATAAGCTCAAAGTTTGAGTGTCAATTTCTCGAAATAGCTGTCTTTCAATTGCTTCTGTCCAAGTAATCAGGCGTCTCTCTCTCTCTCTGCTAATTGTCATTTAAAAAGGTTCTACGTTCTGCTTTCAGTTAAAAGGACCCAGGAAATAGGAAAGTGGACTGAGGGGCGATGACTCCATGAAGCCCAGAACAATACGCTCAGGGCTGGATCACATGTACGCACATCGCACCCTCCATTCTGTGTGAGCACGGGGCGGAATAAAAGCAGAGCTAGAGGAGACCCTGTCGTACCAGCAGGTACTTTCTGACGTTGGACATGATAATTATACACTGCCACACAAAAGAGAGGCTGCCTGGATAGCAGTGAGTCAGTAGGCCGCCGTTGAATGAAAGTGAAATAACTTAGTAAGTAAACTTACCACACAACAGATTTTCGTGTGCGTCACATTCAAACAGCAATACGTATAATTTGCCATTTGCGTATGTGTGACCATGCCCTAAATGTAGCATTTCAAACCCTGCTGGATTGAAGGGTTAAATTAATGGTTTTGTTACAGTTTCATGGTGTTGAGTATCATTCTGATCCGATTGTGCTTGATTACTCAAATCTGGGAACATGACAAAATAGCTGCAACGAGTCCAGTTGGTCAAGAAGCATGAGACTAGTTTTAACCCAGCTACACAAACTTTTGGAAGTAAAACAAATGTTGGTGATCATTTCTGCACCACTACTGCAATATACTACAACAACGCTAAGGGAGAAGGAAGTTGGTCTCTAAACTGTGAAAGAATAGTTGAGGTGCGATTTTTTACCGTTGCCTTGTATTTTTCTCCACCGCCTAACTTGGTGACAACAATGTTAAGTTACCTATAAAATGTAATCAGTTACTGATTCCATAGTAGTCATTGAAGGTATTTGCATTGCTTAGCTTATTTCTCGGCAGCTAAAGTAATGCGTATTACCAGGGCTGTGCCATATAGCAATATATACACATGTCTGTGTCTGAAAAGTCTGAAAAACATGTATTTTCTGAAATAAGGCTCAGTCTTTCTGCAGCAACTCAAAACAGCCTCTTTTAGCACCAGAGCAAGAATCATGCTGAACAGTGTGGAGAGAGTCTAAAGCGCTCAAAGCAAAGATCCATCTTTGAAAGTGACGAGTAACAAGCATCAGTATGCACTGACGTCTGCTGGGATACCGTGGTCCCACATCCCTACAGAGTTGCCTTTACAGTGAATATATCATCAAAGTATTGTTCCTGGACCTGGAGGTGGTGATGGTCGCCAGGCCGAGGCTAGCTGTTTAGCATGCTAATTTCAGCAGAAGCAAAGAAGTGAGAAACACAAAATGAGGAATCTGGGAAATAAGTTGTAACAGGCTGAAAGGATCCTCGAAAGCGTCTTGTGGAACTTTGCAAACCAGCAGTGACAAATTGCAGCCAAAAGTAGCTGTGTGACTTTTTATTTTTATTTGAATGCTCAGCAGGCTAATCCTGTAAGCGGATGTTAACACAGCACACAGCACATTTAATTTTCACCAACCAGGCTTGTCTCTGATCCTTTTTAAACCAAAGGATTCATTTTTTGCTGGAAGTGATCCTGATAACGAAGCTTTTTGTTTCAAAAATTGTCACCCAGTGTGGGTTTAATTATCATGAAGACTAATGTGGAGCGCCAAAGAGCTGCGACAAATGTCAATCTAAAAAGAGCTCACACTGTGCGCCTCATGTGGGTTCGGCTCCCCGAGGGTAAATCCAGGTTTCACTCATTAATTCACACGTCAAAACAAACCACACATTTTTGACCCGAGTAATCTCCCAAACAGACCCTTTGCGTTTGGACGCCCGCAGTGAATCTCACCCGACCGCTGCACTGTGCCGCTGTCAGGGCCAGCATGGTGAAGTCCTCCAGTCACGTCTGTCAGCGGATTGGCTGTCGTGGCTCGCTGTCTGAATGTGGGATCGCTGGCAGGGGGGACAGACACAAACAGTCTTCAGAGGGGAAGACTTCAAAGGCGGCTCGCAGCGCACATTTAAAACGGAGAAAATTAGTGAAACATCCTGTCAAATGAGTAGTGGAATTTTGATTTGCTTTCAAGGCTGCAGAAGCATGAGTCACCATTGTTAATACTGATATCCCCCATGGTGTTTTATCACTGAAATTGCTCCCAGGCAGCGTTGTGCTGGAAGCTGATGTGAAAAACAGAAGATTGAGGACCGGCGCTACAACGACTATCTGATAAGGTGTTGGGTGACTCACTGTTGATTAGTAGTTTTCAGGCGATAGGTAGGCCCCCTTTGTGGAAGCATGTGTGAGACTGAATGGTGTGAATCTTAGTAGGCAGCATGGTTACAATTTCGTTCACCTCAGATGCTTTATATCTAATCAGTTGTCATGACCAGGCCTTTTTCAAATCTAGGTATTTCTCAGCTCATTTGATAGAATATTCAATGTGATTGAGGATGACAATTTGTATTGGAATCACTTTTATCTGCTCACCTGATCCTGCAGCATGAGTCTGTGGAGTAGTGGGGTTTAAATCACACCAGGTACACGGATCCCATGTGGCTTGAGATTCTGCAGCAGCTTGGCTGTGTCCTCATGACAGAGAGGGCAGCGAAACACAGTAAATACACATTAAATAATTTGAGTCACTTTACATCACCACTGAATTGTGTTTTCAACAAAAACCTGTGTTCTTTTTTCTTATATAAATCCTATCCCATGGATATTGGGGTCACACCCTCCATCTCAACTGTGTTATCCTGCTGGTAATCGCTTTGCTATAATGTCATGGTCTTATTTGGTCAGTCGGACAGGTTCAGGCTGACCTGGCCCTGGAGCTATTGAGTAACAGGGTTATTGTGTATGTTGTATGAAATGTCATGCACTGCTGCGATATCCAGCACACAAATAGGTTATTTACCCAAACAGTGTAATCAAAGCGCATCGGCACTGTCAACAAGACAAGTGCAGTCCAAAATCGTATTCATAATTTCTCTAGCAAATGTGCTCATTCTAGTGTTTCACTACACTGCATCACAGAAATACTGTAGATATAATTATCAAAGTACATTATGACATCCAAGACTGATCTCTCCACTGCTCAAGAATCAGATCAGACCAACAACCGTGTGTGTGTGTATTATCTGCAAAGCACCGACAGCACCAACACTCACCAGCCCACCAATACCTGCTGGAAACCTGCTGTGTCAATCAGAAGATAACACAATGCAATGAATCCGATTTTTCTTAGGCAACATGTTTCAATAGTATGATGGAGTATAGTATTTTAGTATTTGTATTATAAAGTTGCTATATGGGAAAAAAAGTGTAATAATGCAAGAATTTAGACATTATATTACAAGAATTGAGTCAGAATTTAATCACAATAAAAGTTATATTTCCAGAAAATTAAAAAAATAGGAAATTTATTTGAAAATAAGCAGCAAGGAGAACCTGTGCTTGCTGGAGCTCCACCCCCTTTGGATCCAATATTGAAACATCACAGTGTATCTTTAGAAATTAGGAAATCTCTTTGAATATAATACATATGTAACCAATGATAACATCACAGTCGACCACAACTTAACATTTTCTACTCTCTAAAAGAAGCAATTTCCTCCACATCTTTGTGGTTCTTTCTCCTCAAAAGTCCGGATACTTATGATGATGTGACATTTTATAATGTAGGACTAGATGGTGAATATCCCTTGTACGTATGAAGGTCTTATGAACAATTTGATTATTATAATATTGTTTTTATTTAAGTTACAACAAATAGATCTTAGCAGGTGTCCTTTAGCACCTTAACATCATCAAATGTTCCGTCCTTGAGGCCGAACTTGAGGGTATGCTGAGGCTAAAGGTAAATCTAAGATGTCACAACCCAAACCCTAGGTGTATGTTGATCTTTTTTATCCTTCTATTAGACAGGTGCTGGGGCCAGGGAATACAAAACTGAGCAAGCGGTGAGCTCAGGAAGGTTCTGAGATGGTATCAGTAAATAGAGATGTAGCATTAACTAGAATGACACTCAGTCGAGCCGCGCATACCTCCACCAAGGCCCCACAGTCTGGACTTTTACTTGGGTCTGCACCAAATGACCCTCAGTCATAAATCTCTTTCATCTTTTTTCCATCAGGATCCATGAATTATTCCCTGAGAAATCAACCAACCTCACAAAGTTAAAAAAGAGAAAAACATATTCCTGGATCTGCCTCTGATCCAGATCAAACTAGACAGGTTCTTCCCTGTGACCGATACCGCATTCCACCAACTTTCGTGGTAATTCATCCAGTAGTTTTTGCATAATCCTGTGAGTTAACAAACACATAGGTAAAAACACAACCTCCTTGGTTGAGGTTATTATTGTCACAAGTAGAAACAGTAGAAGCAACAGGACACAAGACATTTCTCAGGAAGTCTTACACGTGGCTGGGTCAGTAAAGAGTGGGGCACGTTGGACTGCAGTTTACATTCAGCTGGTGCCAGGAGCCGAGATTGTTTTCTTGAAATAATTACAGCAAACCACATTTTACAGATGCATAAATAGTTTTATGTGATTGCATTTCCATCTACCTGTGTGTATGTGACTTAATTATCTAAATATTACAAATTTATTCTCAAAATCCTTTAATTTAGTTTCTCACTGAAATGAATTATCTATAGAACACATTTTATTAAATGTATAGAAGAATAAAGTCATGAAATTACAATTTATTCTTGTAACATTATGACTTTATTCCCGAAATATTATGACCTTATTAATGAAATCTCCCTTAACTGGCCCTTATACTCCATTGCACAATAGCGATTCTGTGTCCCATTGAAATTAATTATGTGCCAAACCAATTTAACTAAATTTGAATCCCTCTCATTCTGTTGTCTGGGTCATCAGTCATGCTCTACTATGAGGCAATGTGGTGTTTTTATTTTCTACGTAGGATTATTTGTCACGGCTGCTCATGATGCGTGTTATGTCTAACTTTTTGCTTCCTGCCCGCTGCACACACCTCTGTCTCTGGCTGCGCTGACGGATTCCTGCTCTGCCATCCCATCTCATTCTTCTGTCCTTCTCTCTCATTAGCATACTCGGCAATGACTCCTCCTGCCTTGTGCATTCGCTGTGTCCCATATCTCAGTGACGTGTGTCTGTTGGCTTCTGTTCTTTACAGCCTTCGGGGGGCTATTTGTCGCGCTTCCCGCTGAATCCTGCTCCGCAGCTCAGATTCATCAGGGAGCGCACACGAGTCGAGCCTGTATTACAAAACAAGACTACAACCTTTTCACGGAATAAATGGATCTCTGTCATCAGAAGCAAGTGTCATTGACAGGAGTACAGTGAGGGTAGACGTAGCAGGTCCTACTCATGAGACGGATTACATTTATAGCATACACTGGCTCTGCGCCAAGATTTAAGGAATCTCAAATTCTCTGCAGAGCTACAGCATCAAACCACCACAGGCTGTATTGGGGATTACCAGCTTCTACATTCAGCTGCTCAGCTTCTCTCTCAGACTCTCTTTTTTTGTATCTGTCTACCTTGTGTCCCCAAGAAAAATAGAGCCCTCCAGAGCAAACACACAAGGGAGGGACCTCAAATTCCAGGCTGAACTGGGCTTATTGGAACTGTGCAATGGGTCCACTCATCTGTTAATCCAGCTGGTCGCGCATTTTCTTCCTGGCACACGAAAAACAAAATGACCGTCCGTGTTCAGAATCTGTTCTTACTTATTTAAGCTTAATTGCTGATGCTGGTGCTCCTGTGACCTTGAGAGCGTCTCCACTCCCTGACAGGAATCGTGTAAAAGTGAGCTGGAGCACAGGAGCCGTTTGGTACAGACTGATGTAGTCTTTTGAATTTCCCCCTAATCGTGGAGTCTGTCTGTTGCTGGTGCTTGAGGTGCATACTTTTAGTATGGCCATAATCATGAAGTGAACATTGGGGGGGAGGGGCAAAATCTCACAACTCATTGTTAACACACAAAATACATTTCTATGTATTTTTTTATTTAAAACAATGTTTAATACTGTATTCTTAGTCAAATGTGCGCTTTGTAATATAAACATGTTTATGTGCATTTTATATAATTTTACATATAACCTTTTATATTTTAAAAAATACAATTACATAAGTATATCAAATTATATATAACATACATAAATATCTTTAAATTAGCATGTATACATTAGACTTAAGACATAAGACAGCAAACACATTAGGGCCCACAATGTTTAATATTTAAAAAATAGCATTACAGTTTTATTATTATTATTCGGCCATGTTGACCATATTTATACACAGGGGGGGATGTCATAATGACTATTATGACTACTGCCCTGGTCGAGCGCATACCTCCACCAAGGCCCAACAGTCTGCACTAATGACCCTCAGTCATAAATCTCTTCCATCTTTTTTCCATCAAGATCCATGAATTCTTCTCTGACAAATCACCCAAAATGTTGAAAAACTATCTCACAATGTTAAAAAAGTGAAAAAAATATTCCTGGACCTGCTCCTGATCCAGATCTGCACCAAAACTTGACAGGTTCTTCCCTGACCGATACCGCATTCCACCAACTTCCGTGATAATTCATCCAGTAGTTTTTGCATAATCCCGCGAGCTAACAAACAAATGGACACGGGTAAAAACACAACCTCCTTGGTTGAGGTCATTATTGTTACAAGTAGAAACAGTAGAAGCAACATGACACAATTTCTCAGGAAGTCTTACCAGTGGCTGGGTCAGTAAAGAGTGGGGCACGTTGGACTGCAGTTTACATTCAGCTGGTGCCAAGAGCCGAGATTGGTTTCTTGAAATAATTACAGCAAACCACATTTTACAGATGCATAAATAGTTTTATGTGATTGCATTTCCATCTACCTGTGTGTATGTTGCATTTTCAATTGCTGAGCAGAAATGCCCCAAAGAAGTGATAAACAAACACGTGTCAAATATTTCTATACTTGGCCGAGGTGGGAAAGTTGGTTGATAAAAGCAAAAGGCAGAGAATGTGACCTTCCTCAAATTAATACATGAAACGAACAGAAACAGTAGTGAGGTTTTGGTTTTGGATCATTTGACGCTTGAGTGGTGCTGTTTTAATCATGTCGTCATGTTGTGGCCTCATTTTCTGCAAGAATAAATGGCACCTGCCTGGAAAGTTAGTGCCACCGACTGTCGTTCTCTATTTGACTTCATCTGACCGTTATTTGCAAACAATATTGGATGGAATCATTTGGGATTTTCTCAAGCTAATAGTTAACATTTGTTTATCACTCAACGCTGCAGCTCCCCTCAGCTCCCGGGACTGTTTTACTATCTTACCATTCACTGTTGCTGCGTCTACTGACATTCTTTATTGTTGTGGTTCGTTCGCTGCATCTATCCTGTTTCCAGCTGCATCTGTTTTCTTGTGATAAATCCAGTGTACATTACCTGCCCAGCACCAAATGGGACAACATTAGCTTTTGCTGTCGCGAGTGGAGAGTCCGTTCTAAACCTGCCTGTTTGGAATGTTCTGTTGTCTCATCTTGTGTTAATGCTCTGGAGCTACTTCAGAATTATTCCTGGTCATTAGTGAGTCAAACAGTTCTACAATCTACTGTCACTTGTTATTGTTTGTGTGCTGGATGTTGTGAGCAGAGCTTTTTATGAACAGTTGTTGGTGCAGAGTGAAGTTAGAAAACTTTGTGTTCATCCTACCTGGTTTATCTGCAGTGAAGATTTCATAGATAATGTTTTTCATAAAATAAAACAATTGGATTTATTACTGTTACAGTGTGCAGCTTATGTTTATGTTGAATGTCATACATTACATGTCGGCTTTCCAGAGGTCTGTTAAGCAGTCGACACAATCTTCAGATCCAAGTTCACATCTTTTCAAAATAAAAAATCTGCAATTTAGTTTGATATAAAGCATCGCAGCAACATAATGAACGTTGTGCTTTTTCTTTTAAGAGAAATTGCCAAACAGGAAGTGATCCTATGAATGTTTTTGCCATGATAGAGATCAGCACCCATGACACCTGTGAATGTCATATGATATAACATATGAAAACGATGCTGTTGTTTATCCAAGGATATAGACGAAGGTTCAACTCAGTTCCCCAGAAGGCACGCTGCCCTGCCCCAGCAGAAATTGTAGATTTAGTAGAGAGATAAATCTACTCTATAGTACCTGCCCAGCACAAAACGACAAAGGAACGAAGTAAGCAAATGCTGTTCTGTAGCTTTTTTTGTGTTTATTCAAAATTGGGTGACAACAATAAAGACTTCCTGAGACAGATGATTTATGTCTGGAACACTTTCTTGTTAGAAATACATAGAATCACTTTTGTATTAAGAAAGTTGTTCATAACAAACATTCATTTGTCAGAATGTTGGATGATGAAACACACACAGGATCCTGCTCTAATTTTAAGTCCTCTGAATAACAACATTGGACAAAACGCTTAAAATGTAAATGTGATCTTTCTAAGCTGCAGGCAGACGTCTCTAATATCTCTGGAATTGCCTCTTCATTGACACGGAATATCATGTTTGACATTTTTTCCCTGACAACAGAGCGGAGAAGACAGGCGCGCTGAAAGACCATAACCATTAAGGCACCATAACAAAGTGGAATTGTGAGCAGACTTAGTGTTTCAGAAAGCACTGATAGTAAAGGTGCCCTGTCTGTCGAAGGTAACCATGGTGTTCCCGCTCCTCAGACACATTAAGCTCTTGTCGGTGACGTGGTGGAGACTCAGACGAGAGCCGAACAAGGTGTTCTCACCTCTGTGCTCCCTGCTCTTCTTGACCTTCATTAAAATGCCACGGCCTGTAGCTATTAATGCCACCGTGGCACCTGAAGCAATACGTGGCAGATTAACCTGGGGATCAAACAGGCAAAAGGTGCTGGTTTAAGCAACTGCTTGACACTTGTAGAGTAACTACCCAGGCTGTGTGTGGGTGCTAATGAGGGACTGCCTTGATAGTGTTATGAATAATGGATGATACGGGTATGTTATATAACCAGCTGTGTGTAAAAATAAATTAAAAACAGACTGAGGTATCCATTACTCTGTCGTACTCTCATGACAAAACGATGTGATTAGAGGGTCAAGTGTTAGGCAGATATTAACTATCTTTCTATTCTAATCTGGCGTGAATATTACATACTGTGTTCCACATGAATAATGTATGCTATCAGTCCAATTGAAAAAACGATATGATGCAGCTCTTTCTAGTATTGATGGCATTTATTGTAAGTGTAGTTATAGTAAGAAAAAAAAAATTCTGTTATCTAATAAAAAGTCTCCATTTCTGTCTTTCTTCTAGTTTAAAACTTTCTCTTAGTAAGACATCAAAAAATATGAAATCATGTTAAAGCTGCACCAGCGAAGTTTTTTTAACTAGCATTTTTCTTACATCCTTGTTTCCACTATAAATATTTTGCAGTGGCATCATCTATTCTCAATTACACAACTTTGCAGAGGTTTTTATTTTGAAACTACAGGTGTACAGGAAGTGGATTAATGTGGGGACACCTGGCCGAGGTGAAAGGAAGAGAGAGAAACAAGGGGAAAAGATAGAGAGAGAAAAGAAGATTTAACTTGCTGACACAAAGACAGATAGATTTATTTTATGAGCTATTGATTTACTGAGCCTTTTAGCACCTTTCAGCTCATTGTTTTGATTTTACAGACTACAACTTTAATGGTTCATACAAGCACAGACTTCATCTATATCCTTGCCTTCAGCAATACACGAAACAAATCCCCTTTAAAATCAATGCGGTTGTTTGCTTGTGTTTAACTTGTTTTCACTTGCTAAACTCTGTATGAATAGCCTCCGAGAATGTTTTCTCCAAACGTTACTTTGATCGTCTCTTAATTCAATCATGAATACTTAATGTTACAAAAAAGTACTTTGCAGATTTCAGTTGCTTTAAGGATACACGTTGAGTGTCTGCTGGATCTCAGAATCTCAGTATGTGTAGCTTGTTAATTCATGAAACCATCATTGGATCATTCAAAATCCTTTTTTCGAACATTTTTTAATATTTATGCTATAATAATAGAAATGTATAATAATTTAATTTAGGCTGCCAGCTGTGTCAATTTATAGTTGGAGCAACAATGAGTCACACTCGCTCAGGCGGACATATGAAGCTGACGTTGTGGGTGTCGGCAGACATTCAAAATAAGTCATAGTAAAGTGGATTGAAGCCAAACAAAGGTTGAGTCATGCAGTTTATGATGAAAGCTGTCTTGCTATATTCATGAATGTGTAAACCATTAGAGGCACTTTGGATGGGATATGTGGAGAGACACACTGGGGGGGGTGATGTATTTAATAAATTGAGATAGCTGGAAAACACATTTGCATTTCCTTTGAGGGATTATATTTATTTCAGTCTCTTGATGTGGTGATATACATCTTGATGTAGTATCTGCCTTTTATTCTGCTCCTTGGCTTTCAACAATCATCTTTGGGGACCACGTTGTTCCGGACTGAAAATCTCAGCCTATGTTTTATAGATTGCCATGATATATTGTACAGACATTCACGGTCCCCAGTGGGTAGATTCAAAACCAGATTCGTGACTTGAGACTTTTCTCCCAGTGGCAGCTTGAGGATTTTGAGTTTTCAGTGACACGTCTTGAGTACTCTTGGATGGATGAATTCGGTCAGTCTGGAAATTTGGTGTCACCTGCATGAAAGAGTTTCATTTATCTAGTTGAATATCACAATCACCTTTGAGCGGATTGTCAAAATGTTTTGTGCAGACGTTCAAGTTCTTTAGATAGAGCAGAGAGTGCCTGTTGGCGTGTTGGTCCTAAAATGAGGTGTGGTCAGGTGCATTGTTGGCGCATTGCTATCTTTAGACAGCGGAAGTCTGTGATTTTTGCCATTAAAAACCTGGTCTGAAGTCAGTGGCTCAGTAATTCACTGTTATTTTCAGTTCACATTATCGAGATAACAACATACGTGCACTGTGCTTATTGAGTTCATTGCATGTGACCCCTAAAACACACATGATGAGCTAAGAGACTCAGTACAACCATTTTGAACCATGCCCCTGGTGCTGCAACCCCTTTTTCCATCTAACTAGCCAAACTGGATTTGGAGACACCCTAAATGCACCGTGTGCTGTGCACTGTGCACTTGGATGATTGAAATAGAGCCTTTTTGATAGTAGCTTGGGTTGCATAAAAAGGTGATGATATGACTGTGTATTGAGCTACAGTTTAAACCTCTTCCTACTTCAAATGACACTAGAACTATTTTCAGGCGGCACCTTTGTGCAGACATGTTATCACACTTCCCACTCTGGTTTGTTCAAACATTTGGAGAGTGACTCAACAGATGTGCAGTGAAACAGAAAACTGCTGCACTATGCTAAACTAAAATTATCATCTTTTAAGTCACATAAGTTCCCATGTTTATCATCTCATGGTATTTATTCATGCTTCACTTTTAACAGATGGTCGACAGATTCTGTTTAATTCCACTTCAAAAGCCGGGCTTGTGGAATAATGCCATCAAGTACTGTAAATTATTTTTAGCTGCTATTGCTGTAATCATTACATGTCTTTTGTCCTGAAAGCAACATTTTCAAACATTTCTTTTGAGGTTCCAAAAATCTGGTATACATTTGCAATTTACAGCATCTTAATGAACAGATTGTGTTTTTCTGTGTTACAGACACACACATCTTGCTGCTTTCTGATAAGTGGTGTGCTTTCACAAACAAAGTTTTCCCACTGAAGCTTGTGGGAGAACATAGATTGAAAGGAGCACACGTCCCATGGTCTTATCCGTCTTCACTCCTCTCTGCAGGCCTGCATGGATGCACCGAGTTTTTTCTCTCCACAGTCGCCAAGTGCTTGCACATTGTGGGAACTGTTGGGTTTCTCTATACAGTTTTAAGGTCTTGACCTTCTTTGTAAAATGCCTCGAGATAATGTTTATTATGATTTGGCGCAATAAAAATGAAATTGAATTGAATTGAATTGAAGAGAGCACAACCTACCGTTTTCCAACATGTGACTTTTTATGTAATATTTGAGTGGCCGGGCCTTTCTCGTGCTTTTACCATTTATTAAAGAGCGTGAGTCTGTTTCGACAGCGCTACACATTGTCGTGTGCACAGACACGCACCTTCACCTGTGCACACATGAGCACAAAGGCACCTGTGCGTGGCAGGGCTGTCTGTGTTGCAGAGCAAATATGTCTGTTCCCAAGACAACAGCAGATAATAGAGTCATTATAAGAGGACAAACAGATTACACTGTGCCGCGCTGCCGCAGAAAAAACACACATCCCATTAACGACTTAACAGGAATACTTTAGGAGACTGGTTTGGAAAAATATAGGCAAAGATTTACTTATAATAACAAAATTATGTTATTACCTCTGTCAAGGAGGTTATAATATTTATTACTATTTCATCTGCATTTGTTTCTTTGTTTTTGTTTGTGTGTCTGTTAGTTAGCAGGATAAGGCAAAAAGATAAGGAGATTACCATCAAATTTGTAGGAAGGATGTAGTACAGGTCAGGAAAGAGCCCATTCAATTTTGGAGCGGACCCAGGAATAATTTTTTACTTTCTTTAACATTGAGAGATGGGATGTTTTCAATTTACTATAGATTTTTCAGAGAATAATTGACAAATTTTGAAAATTTGACATGTTAAAGGCACTGATATTTAGTGTGTGAGTGCAATTTGGTGTATATTCCAAATAAAATTCTGGGTCTAGTGAATTAAACAATGTTCTTTAAGGGGGCTGCTCTCTGAGTGCAGTTTAAGTATTCATTATCTTTTTCCCTTTGACTTATGGAGGCCTATGCAGTCATTTTCATGTTTTAGAATCTATAAAGGAGAATACTCACACTTATACTCATGAAATGCATCACAACCTGTGGAATCATTTGAAATACGCAACATAACATAAATACCATAAATAACTCGTCAACCGATCCATGACGGAACAGTAACCATTATTTGATATGAAAATGTCACAGATGATTACTTTTACGAGTTCATATCCTCTTCATAGGTGTGCAGGTCGTCTCCCAGAGCCCCTGTAAATCCCAGTTAATCATCCTGTATTTATTGCCTTGGAAATGTAAGGGACACTAATGAATGTTGGTGCGCAAGCTGATACCACATCACTGATTCCATTGTTTTTTTTTCTCTCCTCTTTAATATACTACTTTCATGACTTCCTTAGTGTTATCTCTTACATATCCAGATGACACTTCTTGTTTCTGGCCAGTCTTAAGCTTTAAAAAAAAGGATGGCAGTCCTAACAGGAAACACATACAAGTGTGACAACCCTGCTGTCCAATCGATACCTAATACACTCCGGTCTCATTCCGGCAGGGAGAGGCTGTGGAGAGCGAGGTAGTCGCACAGGAACCTCAAATAGCTCGTCCAAACAGAAACAGTTGTTGGTCAGTGTAATGTCTTCCAGTGTAAAACACAGAGTTGACAGATGATCTGCGGAGGAGCGCCGTTAAAATCAAATGAGAGTTTTCATTTCCTCGCGGCCCCCACTGTATTTCATTATGTCCTAATTACTCCACGAGAGCAAATTTGAGCAATAAGGATCAATATCAATTAATTTGCTAATTTTGAGCATGGGTGGAGGAAGACAGATGGCTGTGCAGAATGCAAATCTGTAATCGTTATTCACTAACACTTGTGGGACGCCACAAGCATGTTGTACTGCGTCTTGCACATGATGTTTACTTTGATCTAAATTGATTTTTCACAGGCAGAATGCAAAGTTTCTTAAATACATTTTCACTCCTGAATAAATTAGATTAGAAGACACTGAAGAGTCCCAATGAATTGCTCATATCTTCTACCCAGATAAAGCCCCTCGTTAGATAGTTGCTTCATATTTAGCTTTGTTATCTTATTTCCACAGAGCACTTTACTGTTAATATCCTACCAGTGTTCCATTGAAGAACAGTGAGATTTGTGTGTTTTAGATATTTTTAATAAGGTTATTCATGTTGTGGATCGTATCCACTCACCTTTGTGTGTGCATGTGATGTTCACATCGCTGCTCATTGTTCAAAGAATTCAATCAGCTCATCTGCAGTCGGCACGCACCAGCAGTACCCAGTCAGCTGCTGCTGACCTGCGGCTCATCCAGCAGCTTCCTGCACTGAGCTCCACCTTCAGGGGCCGACCAGTGGATCTGCATGTTTTTGTGAATTTAACGCCACCCTGTATTTTTGATTTTTAATATTCAGATAGTATTTAGATTTTTCTCTCCAGGCTGCACACAGGGTCCCACTGACTAAAACTTTGCTCAGGTGACATATGATGGAGCTACAGTAACATGATAATAAGTAGAGGGAGATTAGAAACCTGGTTAATGTGTAAAAACATAATTATGTTCCTTGAAAGTTGACCATGAGTTAAGATAATTCTGTTTTCAGGGTGAAGAGTGATCTATCCTACTTTTGAGTTTAAGGCAATTTAATTTCATACAGAGAGATAGATTCAAGTGTAAACAGGGATATTACAAAAACAATGAGAATATAAAAATAAATACATTTAAAATCAAAAAGCACAATTAAAAAATTTGTTAAAAAGCAAAGGAAAGATTAAATTAAAAAAAAATGAATAAAAGAGGTCAAGAGATTAAAACGAGGCAAAATAAATTGACAGGACAACTATAATAATGAAATAAGACAAGGTAGTAAAATAGTATGAATATATATATGCAAAATAATAAAATAAAAAGATGGTATGACCTTAGAAAAAAAAAATACATGGCAAAAACCTGTAAATGAATAGTTTGCGTGTCAGAATTTCATGAATATCAGAACCATTTTGATGGGACATTCTGAGCCTTATCAATGCCAGTAAACGATGATTCTGCAACATAGTACTTTATAATCTGAATAATATTCTTTATCTTCTATTTGGGGGGATAAAATGGAACCGTTGTTTGGGGGGTGCGAGCAAGACAAATATTGTTGCCATGGTGTCCGACAGCTACGGGCAACAACTGGAGCCCATGGAGATAAGAGCTGGATTGTTCTTCCACTTCCATTTGCTCTGTTTGTATTACAGTAGCTTCAGAGTCAGATCTCTACAACTGATCTAACAGTGAATTAGGCAGCCACTCTAATACCAATGCTATCTCTGAGATATCATCTCTACAAAGCTGGGGGGGAACTAATCCTCATGCTGGTTCCCATTGATTTAGCTTTTATCATATCGGATCTACCAGTATTCTATAAAGCCTCCGTGTTAATGACTCATTCTGCAGGTGCATCATGTAACTTTAGTCAGACCAAAGGAAAGCAGGGCTTCTGGAGAGCTTCAGCCCCAAATAAAACTGCTAACATGTTTTTACCTTTCCTCCTTTTTAATTGTGAGGCCTCTGCCATCAGGTTACAGTGGCTACAGGAACTGAAGGAGATTGAATTTGTGTTTCTTGGCACCTTGCGAATGCACATAACATATTCACTCTTCCACTTTATTTTTGTCTCCACACACTCCAGGGGGAAATATTCATCTCTTTATCTGCTCCAGTGCTCCACGTTGTTACCAGCTATTTGATAATTGTGTCTGTCTGCTGAACAGGTAGAGCACAGAGGGTTTATCAGAGTTTGTTTGAAATATAAAAAATAGAAGCTGCAGGTCTCAAAGCTTTCCATGAGCAACAACTGCTTAGAACTGCTGACTCCCCATTCGAGTCCAGCCAGCTATTGTTCATTTCGGTTCTAATAGTTTGGGTTGAAAAATGTTGGCCTTCATTTTACAATGACTGAAGACACAAGACTGCAATGTTTGCACATCCTCATAAGAGGAATAAGGGCAACTTACAGTTTAAAATGTTTCTGAACTTTTGTGTTTAACTTTGCCATCTGACGATACACTGGGTCCATCCATGAACCTGCATATTACACATCGTCACTTGAACTATAAGATTGGAATGGACTAAAGTGCTGCTGCTTCTAAAACAGGTTGTTTTCTATCATTAAACACTTTGTCTGTATTCTTTTTTTAAGTCTTAATTGAAGATGGTTTGACTGTGTTCAGTTGTCATTTTCCTAACCTTCAACCTTTTATTTAACATTTATCCCCTTTCAGTATTTCATTGTATTATATACATTTGCAGGATTTGTTACTGCCCATTGCCCTTATACTTTTAGGCTTGGATTGCTTCAGTCTTCAGGAGTGTGTTTTTATTTTTATTTTTGCCAGGAGCCTAATTATCCGCAGAGGTCTCCACCTCTCCAAAACAAGTGGGCCTGATAATTAAGACAAGATAAACAGAATGAAGCAGTTTCCCTGTTAAAATTCAGTGTTTTTCTCACACAGGTCAGGTCAGGTGGGACTGCCAGAGGAGCTGTTTGCTTAGCTTTAATCTTTAAAACTGAAGAATACTAATAAAATCCCTCATTCAGTTCAAGAGTATGTTAGTTATAAGGTTAAAATATCTGCGAAGGAGTAGATAAATCTGTTAACGTGTACATAGATATTAATAGGAAAAGGTGAAGTGTTTTGCTCCAAGAGCTGGAAACACAAACACACACACACACACACACACACACACACACACACACACACACACACACACACACACACACACACACACACACACACACACACGTAAAGTTCTATTGACACTATTCTAAACAAATATCAAAAAGATTAAAGTCAATCAAATGTTTCTGTCTGCCTTTAAAACCTTGATAATGTGAAGCTAACTACTGTACCAGTACAGTATGTTTTTTCAATTCCACTAATGACCTCGGGCCAATAACACACATTGTACTTATAGAAGTACTCTGGTTGCGAGTGCAAGTCAGATTTTTTTTTCTTAAGGAAACACGTGCTTCAGTGGGTGGAAAGCCGTATGGGAAAACGCAGAATCAATATTTGAAAGCACAAAACAAAACTTGCTCAGGACGCGTCTAAAGAAAAATGCTGCAAGGTGCACCGAAAATACTTTGTCTCCATTTGGAAGGCACTTGTGGAAGTGATACACACGCCAGCTGATGGTGGGAGTCTCTTGGCCCTGATTTCCATGTTTAATACTCTCAGTTATGGGCTGTGGTGGAGGAGAGACAATCAGTGAGACACACTTTTTCTTCATCCCTGCATATTCAACAGCACCAGTCTCATTCATAATGAAATCTCTGAAGTCCTTTTCTATAAATAGCCTGCAAAGCATGTAACATCTTTTATATTATTACATTTGAAAACTCGTATAGTGTATGAATCCTATTGTTGTCCCCACCGGTTGATTTTTAAAAGTCTGTGCGTGTGTGTGTGAGTCAGCAGCTTGTGGTCTAAAGATAAAGTTTAATTAAGCTAAAAGCTTCACTGGCTCCTCCATGACTCCTTCCCCCTCCCTCCTCCGAACTCTTCTACCTCACCGGAAACTTCTGACTAATTGGACGCCCCTCTCCGCCACAATCTTTGAGCCCAAATAAGATTAATGAGCAGAAACATTTCTGTGGCATGCACATATTCAATGCCCCCTTTTGGCAGCACTCGCAGACTCTTAGACAAATTTCTTGCTTGGTCATGTTTGTAAACAAAAGGTGGTCGGAGGGAAGGGTATCACCTACGACTCGCCGCTAGATGTATTCTCTCACTAATTTCTGGTGTCTGTCTCCTCTCTCCTCAGGTTATGGGCATGCAGCGCCGGGGACCGACGCAGGGAAGGCCTTTTGCATGTTTTATGCCGTCCTGGGAATCCCGTTGACTCTTGTCATGTTCCAAAGTCTGGGTGAGAGGATGAACACTTTTGTCAAGTACCTCCTGAAGCGCATCAAGAAGTGCTGCGGCATGAGCATCACCGACGTGTCCATGGAGAACATGGTGACCGTGGGATTCTTCTCCTGCATTGGCACACTGTGCATAGGAGCGGCTGCCTTCTCCCATTACGAGGACTGGAGCTTCTTCCAGTCTTACTATTACTGCTTCATCACATTAACAACTATAGGCTTTGGGGACTTTGTGGCCCTCCAAAAGAACCGGGCCCTCCAGAAGAAGCCGCTGTATGTGGCCTTTAGCTTCATGTACATCCTGGTGGGCCTGACGGTCATTGGGGCCTTTCTCAACCTGGTCGTGCTCCGCTTCCTGACTATGAACAGCGAGGACGAGCGGCGGGATGCGGAGGAACGGGCCTCGCTTGCAGGCAACCGGAACAGCATGATCATCCACATCCAGGACGAGTCGATGCCGCGTGGCCGGCAACGGCGGGAGCCGTACCGGGCGGAGGTGACTGACTTGCAGTCAGTCTGCTCCTGTATGCACTATCACTCACATGACTTCGGCAGCTCTGGGGGAGGGATGGGAGGTCTGGGCTGTGCCTTCTCCCATCAGAACTCATTCAGCTCGCAGCTGAACCCCAATCAGTACTTTCGCTCAGTTTCCTACAGGATCGAGGAGATCTCGCCCAGCACCTTGAAAAACAGCTTCTTCCCTTCGCCCATCAGCTCTGTGTCTCCAGGTCTTCACAGCTTCACAGACAATCACCAGCTCATGAGGAGAAGGAAATCTATCTGAACCCTGACAAACATGGGACAACTGAGTTTCCATGTTTTATACACAAGGTCAAACATTTCCAATGCTGCTCCTTACCAAATCTAATTTCAGCACTTTTTTCCCTGTTTGGTTGCGAGTAAAATAAAAAGTATTCTTGGGATCAGATGAAGGACACAGCAAGCGTGGACACAACGGGATGCAAAGCATGAAGCATGGATTTCTATTTTTTCATGAGATTGCTCCATTTAAACCAGACACAAACTACAAGACCCTCCTTGTTACATTTGCAGTACAAAATTGATATATTAACTTTGGTTTCATACCAAATGATGCACACTGGGGAAATGCTATTTTTCAAAAAGGAAGTATGCTTGTTTCACCTTAACTTGAAGAAACTTTTGCCGTTATTTACGACTCCATTGCCTCACTGCAGACAGAGAATTTAAAATGACTTAAAGCATCAGGTATTGTTTTCTATAAGCAATCATATATTTCAATGGTTTCGCCACATATCAAGCCAAATTATTGTTGCCAATATTAGCATGTGCATTAGATGTCATTTAAGTAAGTGTGCCATGGTTTTGTGACATTCTTTGGTCTGCTTTCAAAGCAGATGTTTGATGGCCATCTGTTGTTTGTCTTTGATTCAAAGGATCATGCTGCTGGTATTGACATTCACCCCTCACACTGAATCTGATCTGGTCATAAAAGCTTCATCCTCACCCACGGCCTTTTGCAGAAAGAGTCAAAACAGTTCTAAAGGCATATCTGCCCTTTCCGCCCATTATTTGTTGGATATATATTTTTTTCCTATGACGTTCATATGCAGTCAGTTAAATCTAAGTGCACAGGCTCCTCTTTACATTGACTGTTGTGCAGCAGTATTCAATAGTCATAAGGGAATAACTGCTGTAAAATAGGAAGTGATACCAGTGTTTTTATTAACAGTCACTAAAACTGACCAGAACACATTGCTAGTGATATATAACACAGGGGAAATTGAGTTTTAGCCTCTAGAATGGTTTCAAGCTCCAAAATACACGGTCCTACAACTCTAATGATGCATCTTTCATTAATCCTTCTGGATGAGAAGATTGAAGCCAAAACCCCACACAGGCTTTGTCTACCTCTTTTCCCAGGTCTCCTAAAATACATGTTTCTCTGACTGCTCCAGCAAATTAATTTCAAATGAAGATATGTGTTTAATTGACATTTACATTTACATGATGTTAAACATACTTGTTTCCGTCCGAGATTTCTGATCCACACTACAATAATATTTACTAGAGCCTTATTACACTTGTTATGGTTATGTTTGGTCTCTGCCAGCATTTGGTTAAGGTTAGGGGGAGATTTAGTTTTAACATAGACAAAGTTCACAGTGACTTCAGACACAACATGTTTATTCATATTGGACCAAAACCATAATTTTTCCTGATGCTAACCTCAAACTGCTTCTGTTGCCGAAAGCTAACTTCAGACTCTGGATGTGAGGAGGTCTCTGGTTTGTACATTTGCCGTTCACCCAAACCAGGGATGCTGGAAGTCAGCATGAGTTGGGGGTGCTGAGAGAAAGTCTATAAAATGCTGTGATATTAAATACAGTGCAGGGCTTGTGATTTATTTTTATTAATTTGATTAGTTCATACTAGTTTTAGAATTTGAATATACGAAAAGACATTGGACCTGGCTTTAGGGCCATTACAATTATTTAGAGATGCTCATCAAACTATTACAACCCCTAAAATCTGCGATCCTATCAGATTGCGCCGTTATATACGACGTATACTACATGTGTGCTTTGCATAGGCTACACAGAAAATACACTGAATGCTCTAATTATGGGAGGATGTTAGGGCTACTACTATTCTGCTCTAAAATGTTTATCTTGAAAATGAAATTAGTTTTGTTTAAATTGATTTGTTCGAACACTTTTTTGAGTTGCAGTTACAGCCCCTCACCATGAGGGAGTGCTGCAGCTTCCTTGGCACCCCGACTTCCAGCGTGTTTGGTCCCAACCACCTCCTGGCAACTCTTATGCCATTAATAAACGTAGAGCTTCATGAATTCAACAAAAATATGTTGCCTCTGAACATAATCCAGCCAGCAATTACGTTTCATACAAAAATATTTGCTGTTGCTGTTTAGATGTATGGAAACCTAATTTTTCGGAGATTTGGGGCAGGTTGAGTTGTGACAAGTAAAGTGAACATCGTCATGGGAAGTTTAATCTGAGGCATTAGGAACTTTGAAAAGTATGAAGTAGTTTCACACACACACACACACACACATTTTTCAAGCTGACTTTACAAGCAGAGTAAATGTTAATCCGAGGACAAGCGTGATCATCCCTCAAAGTCAATGCAGAGTACGTGATGTATGTCCATATAGCAGCTGACCCTGAGTCAGATCTCACTGAGAGCAGGAGTGTTGACTGAGACGGGGAGGCATGCCGATCTGAGCCGACAACTTCTCAGGCTTTGATGCTCTTCATGGAGCCATTAGGAAAACACGACCTCTTCAACGTATCACTACGGAAACAATCTGAAGAGTATGAGTTCATGTGAGGGGACAGCATTATTCAAAAGTTAATAACAGCAGTATGATCCTTTCGGTGTCTGTAAAATACCAGAGGAAGAGAAGTGATTTGGAGGATTGTTTAAGTCCGAAAGATCTGATAAGTGCATGAACTGTTTGTGATGAATGGGGAAATGATTTCAACATAACTTTATAAGTATTTTAATGGCAAATAGTCTTAACGAATGATTTACAACATATGCTGTTTCTTTTGCCAAAGTCCAGCAGTTTTTTAAAGGGAAACACTTTAGTTGCCTACTTTCTAATTTTCCTTTCAGAGAAAATGTACAATAATATTTGTTCTCAGGTTTGAACGAATATATATATATTTTTTCCTTTCTGGTTTACTCCTAAATCAAACACAATCCCAGAAGTGCAAGTGCAGCGGCCAAACAATACAATGTACATATCAAAATCCTTGTTTCCAAATGGTAGGAATTTTTCTGAGAAATGCGACTGAGATGCATCATCTCACTGAGGCAAGTGCTGTGGCTGCTGGCATCATTTGTGAGCGCCGCAGTAGCTTGGAAATGTTTGATGCAATTCTGGATATTTACGTTGATTATAGGCCTGTTATAAAGCCAGAGCCGCCTTTTCTGTCACAGCTGGCCCAGTGTTTGCTGTCGAAACCTTTCACTACCCCTGATCTCCCAAGTTAAGCAGGATTAATGTGCTCAACATGATTTGTAAATGCATTTTTAGTTGTAAATGTATATTTAAATATGTATCTTTGTAAAGACTGAAGGAGAGGTGATCTTTTTTATGTTAGCACAGGGCTGGGAGCTATTTTTTATTCCCTTAGCGAATTCTATTCTTCAGAATCAATCAATATTTCTGGAGGATAACAATTCTTGCTACAAATTTTTGGACCTCGACTTTAAAGAAGCATTACCTTCAGTATTCTTTGCAGCTTAGTGTTTTACAGGCTTCTATTAATTTCCTGCATAGCTGAGCATGCCTCACAAGTTGAATGCCACCCTGTTTGTGCAAATGGTAAAATGCCATGGATGCTATTCAGTCGAGACGAACGTAACCAGGCATGGAGTCCAAGATAAGCCCGAAAAGCATTGTTTCATTATCGGAACTATAGCGGCTTATCACAAATATCCTGTACAATATGTTTATAACAACCTTTGGAATAAAATGGCCTTTTCATGGCTGAGATGCATATGTATTTTTACACATTAGCATATGTGCCTTGAAGAAACAGTAGTCAGTGTTTCTGTTGAAGTGGGCACATTTTAAATACCATGGCTGCGGATCTGTTTGTGCTTTAGCCATCAGAAGCTTTTTGAGGTAACAAGAGAGCATATGTGGCTAATGTATTGACAGATCTAAGTCCCGAAAAAAACACATTCAATTGAAAATCAATATCTGATTTACCTTCTAGAATCAAGTACACACTCAGCAGACTGAATCACTTCCTTTCTTTTGAAGACCTTCTCATCTTATGATGACTTGAAAGATAATTCCAGTTTGAAGCAACCGGGTTCTTCTATTTTCATAGTTTTGTCTGTCCTTCCTGTCGACGAGTAACAGTACGGAGCTCATAGAGGCAACTGCTGAGATCTGGGAAAGTCACATCAACGTTAAAGAATGAGGCTGGAAACATTCGGTCAAATCCTAAGAAACTAGCAAAACCAACTATGAACGGATCCGATTAATAAGTCTTGTTTGAAGTGTTGGAGTAGGTTTAAATTATCACTGAGCTGCAGAGCTCCATCGCTGTCCAAAAACTACAAGGCCTACAGACTTACTGTTTAACCACGTGTGCGCCCAGGAGAAGGACATCAGCATCAAGGAGATCAGCATCTGGCTAATGTTAAGATCAAGACAGAAAGAGTGACGATTGTTCATTCGTAGGTGGAATATCAGTTACCCCCCCCACCACCCCTCAAGTAGCGCCAGAGGGACAACAAGTATTCAATATACACTAAAAAAGCAATACAGATCTGAGGAGAAGTTCAGACTGAGGTGGTAATTATCTGTGGCTTTCACACTGTGAGTGGTATCTTATCACACATGGTCATGTGAGCCAGGGTTTACACAGAAATATTGACGAGTGCGGCTTTAAAGATTTCTATCAGAGTGTCACCAACAGGGAATCACAGGCTATTGGTTTTGTTCTTTCCATGGGATTTATTAAGAATTCAAGAATATAGCATCACTTGCCTTAGATAACGCTCGTCAAAGTTATGTGGAAGAGAACAGAAAGTCTTCATCAATCATCTTCCCTCACCGTTCCCAGGTCTCAGCTGTTACGTCGGGGATTACAACATTATCAGAGTGGCCATAAGTATGAAAATAGGACTCAAGTTGCCACAAACCGATCCATCAAACACTCCAAGCACCGACAGGGTTGAGAATATTTAATATATTGAGTGTCACTGATGATGATGAGTCGTCTGCCTTTCATTCGCTTCACAGTCAAACTCTTACCACGCAACGTTTTTGGGGAATGTATCAGCCATAATGGATCCTCCACTGAAAGGAAGCAGCAAACAACTGGACTCATTTGCTCCTCATGAGCTGCACGTCTGATTTTTTATTTTATTTTTGCATACCCCCTCCCACATGTACACACATCACTCAGATCTGTCTGCCATCGTCGCCACGTGTCGTATTGATGGTCCTCTGCTGAATGTTACTCTATAGCACAGATGGCGAGGAGAAATGGCTACATCAACACACACAACCAAACACACACACACACTCACACACTTGCCATGGCCCTCAACAGACTAAACAGTGCGACATTGTGTTTTCTCTCATGTTTCTCTGCCGCGTGGCATCAAACAACTCAAAGGTGAACGGAAATCTGATGATCTGGTTAGAGGCCGGTTGTTGGCTGGTTGTTGGCTGGATATTGGCTGGTTGTTGGCTGGTTATTGGCTGGCTGTTGGCCGGTTATTGGCTGGCTGTTGGCCGGTTATTGGCTGGCTGTTGGCCGGTCTTTGGCGTCTTGCACGCGCCGTAGTCGTGCTCGGCTTCTAGGCGTCATTTTACTGCATGTGGCAGTATGTGCAGGCCATTTTCTCTGTAGACAGTGCCATGTTTTCCTATGACAGGGACAAAGAGACACAAGTTGCACTACTCTCTGCGTAATATGATATAACAGAAAGACTGTGTTCCATACATTTGTGAAATATCCTTTGCAATAGGTTCTTCTGTAGGTCTGATGAACAAATACCGTGTACCATATTCCTTACAGGAGATTGTATCCCATCTCGTTGGCATCCATATGGTTTGATGGTCATGTTGAACCCACTGACGTCTTCTGTCACAGTTTTGAAACTGATGTCTGTACAGTACACTCCCCGGTCTTCTCACCACACTGAGAAGAGATTGTTAAGAATTGTTCAGAGTGAATTGAACATTTTACATTTGTATGATTTATTTTTTCTCAGTTTTTTTTTCTTGTTTTTGGTGCGTGTGTGTGCATGATTTGGTGTGGATGACTCACTGGGTTCCACAGCCTGGGTGAAGCCATAACACACTTGAATAAAAATGATGAGCCTCCTTCCAAATCCCCTCCTGTCTGCTTGTACCTTCTTAAAACATCAGGTGCTCCCCCGCTGAGAAATTCATTCAATTCACAAAAACATTTGTTTAAAAACAGTAAAATTCAGGCCTGGAGTCATATTATTACATATTCATTAAAAACAACAGTTTCAATGCAGAACGCTCTGGGCCACTTTCTCAGATTCAAGATCAACTTCACCCACATACAATGATAATGATAATTCAGAGTACCTCTGGGAATATTTCGTTTGCAAAGCTAAAGCTAATAATTTTCCCGGGATTGCAATTCTTTAACATTTTTAAAATAAAAGTTTAGAGAATTTTGGCTTTTTAACATTTCAAGCCAAAGGAGTGTGACCTCCACGAGCATCTGCTGTAACATACAAAGAGACACTGCGAGCGAAATTTAAATATTCAGACGTTCAGGCAAGGATCAGATCACAGCAGAGAAATCTTAGCTGCAGGGGAAAAAAAGAGAATAATCTTTGCCTCTTTTGCTTATTTAACTTTCATTCTATTTCGATAAGTCTGAGTGTTAAAGGAATCGTTTTAATATATTTGGGAAATGTGCTTATTTGCTTTCTCGCCGAGAGTAAGATGAGAGGTGTGATTCTTCTCTTTCACTCTCTGAAGCTACAGAGAGTAGCTGAGCACAAAGGCTGGAAATGGGGGGGAAACTAACATGACTGTCTGAATGTAAAAGCAAATCTGCTCACCAACCCCTTTAAACCTCAATACAAAATGACACATTACATCTCATGTTATAATCTTACAAATAAAAAAGTGTAAAAATGAGATAATATTCAAGTGAGACCTTACAAACCTTAAAGCTAGGGTTGGTAATTCGTGGAAAAGCTAGGAAGAGCAGGCAACACTTCCCCCTCCCTCGCATCGGCCCTCACGTCAAAGCTCATGAACGTGCACTGACTGACAACTGTTAGAGACGACTTTTCCTCGACTTGCTCGCTAACTTCTGGCTAACTTCTAACTTCTGCTTCAGCGTTGTATGTCTCTCTGACTTGTGGAGACTCCGGTCATGTGCAGTGAGAGCACAGGCAGGCAAGTTGGTTACTCACAGACAAGTACACACAGACTGAATACATGATTGGTCGTGTTTGTTAAAGTCCTGTCAGGGCTTTTTTTTCTTTTTATGACTTTATTAATCCATGGTTATCAGGACGTGAAGAGGGTTTCAACAAATAAGATACAAGATGATTCAGAAACAAATTGGGAACCTTTAAGACGATGCAGTCTGTAGTATCACACAATATGAGGGTGAGATCAATCATCTCATGTGGCTCTTCACGTTTATCCCTCTAAATGTCAAACTGACAGTGTCACTTACAGTGAGTTAAAAAATCAACGAGGGAAATTGTTTGTGTTATTACCACATTTTTATTCACAGTTGATTTTATTATTTTTGATTAGCTGTAATTATACATTTTGACATAAAACTAGTGTGAATATGGATCCAACATAGACGAGTCTTCAGGGAGCCACGTCAAAGCGTCCTTTTGGCCACGAAGGTTACGTATCACTAGTTCTGGCAGAAACTGGACTGATAACAGATCTGCCGTCCAGCCGCCTTCCCCTTCTCCCCGAGTGGCCCGTGCAGTGCAGCTGGATGTTCAGTGGGAGAATGAGCAGGCAGCATCTCCTTTTATCCCTTCCCACACCGCGGTAATTATACTGTCAGCCGCGCACGTCAGGCACCGCCGAGGACAACACAATAAGAACAGAGGCAGAGGGGCGTTGAGGCCCTCGCTTGGCGTCAAGCCTGTAATTTTGCATCTTAAATGATCATGTAAGCGGAGCCAAGTTGTTTTGCAGTGGGACCGTCTCCAGCGTACCAATGATATCATGGAGCATCGCAATGAGCAGGTGCTGACATGCTGCTCTTTTTTGGGGAGATGGGGGTGGGAAGAGATAGACAACTGAGAGCAGCAGATTTTCAGCAGTGATTGAGTCTGTCTGACGGGTGAAAAATGGATCTACTGCAGGAGGCACAAGTTGAACGCTAACACGAGTCTCATCCGTCGCAGGAGAACTCCACGACAGTTCGCCTCAAAACACAATAAATGAGGACGATGGGAGCGGTGGAGCCAAAATTTAAAACAAGCTGCTGTCGGAAAGCGATTAAAATCTGCAGATATTCCTGCAGGCAACACACACACACACACAGAAACACACACACAAACACACATACTGCATCCTTGTCTTATCTATCCTCTGTAGATATTTATTCTGAAATACCATTACCAGCACAGGGCAGAACTCAGAGGGGAATTTGATCAAAGTTTAACTTCAGTGAATGTGAATAATTTTGAGGACATCGCGAAGATAGTGGAGTCACAGCCGCTGCAGCTGCTTTCTCCTCTATTCAGTCGCTTCCAAGGTTTCAAAGTGAAATAGTGATATAAAGGCTTTTACCTTGATTAATCACATCACTGCGCTTCACGAGATGATAATAACAACAATAATGTCCACTTTGACTGTATATACTGTGTAAATGATTCGTTTCGAATGATTGCTTTAAATAGCTAGGCCCTTTGCTGCTCCACAAAGCTAACTACAGCAGCTAGACTAAAAGTAGCATTAGTGAAAGCTTGGATGACACCTTGGAACTTTGAAAATGCTTATTGATGCAGGTTAATGCATCTGATTCCTCATTTGCAGCTCAGACAGATTATCCTTCTCAAATTGTGTCTTTAGAAGGATTTGAAGCCTGAAGGAAAAAATGTGGGGTCTCAGTTGGGGGATCTTGACAGCCACAGAGATACAGATTTTTTAGAAAGATTGTATTTGATATTTCTTTCTGAAATAGTTTGAAAGAAACGAAATTGGAAACACCGAATAGATCCAAGATTCAAGATGTTTATCGTGACAGTGGTTGTACAAGTAAAATCATCTGAACGTCTTCAGGAGAGCTCTATTCGAATTTGTACATTATGTGGAAAAAGTAAAATAGCTAAGTAGTAAAAGACAGGACAATAATAAAATAAGGGTTTTCACAGTAATCGAATAAAATGTGCATTTACAAAATGAATATACAAGAATACTAAATATATGATGAGAATACTGAAGATATAATAATAAGAAATATATATAACAATAATGAAAGGCTTAATCCAGACTGGGTTCAGAGAAGATTTAAAAGATCTAATGTAAAGGACTTGAAGATGATTCTCTGTCCAGTTGCCACCAGCCGCTTAATATCTGGCTGTGTTACTGATGATGATGATGATGATGATGATGATGATGATGATGATGGTGATGCTGATGCTGATGCTGCCACTTAACGCCACTATTACACTCTCCTGATGCTGATGCACAAAGGAGGACTCTGGCACCATCTAGTGGCCGGTGAAGCACACTCAATTTCCTAATCTAAACTTCTTCATTATCATTTAAGCAGCAAGTCGCCACTCATTTCATTCCATGTAAATGCAGAGTCCTAATGAGCACAATGAAAACACACTCTTGACAACACTGTCGGGCCATCAGTGTGCACATTGGCTGCCTGTGAGCAGGAGATCATCAGAGATCACTGTGACCCTAATCTGCTTAATCACATTAAGGCTGCTAAAACCTCTTCCAACTACAGTGTCATTGCCTGTGGCCAGGTGGCACGGACCAACAAACACCTTGACAACAACAACTTCTGCACTATACAGTATTTCTGCACACAAATATCAAGGAAGAGATGTTTGCAAAACCTGTGAGTATCACTGTGCTCTTATTTCACTTGTTTTATCGGTATCGTCTTAGACAGTTGATCACTGGTAATTAACAGAGTGACAGTTGGTATTACGTGCAGTGAAAGTGAGGGAACATGCTTCTAATGCACAGGGTTCAAACACATACTCAACTGTTTCAAGCTCATATCATGGGTCATATGCATTTAGCTTATTTTTAAAGAGGTAGTTCTACAACTACAACTAAGTAAAGTAGTTTTATTCCACATGCTAAAGAAGTTTGTGTGACACATTATATATTTATATCTCTCTCTATGTATGGGTATATATAATGGGATATTATCTGCAGAGTTAAGCAGTGTGGTGTATTTGCATTTTGCTGTTTTCTCTGTCCCAAACAGAAGCTTTGGCGCAACCTTCCAATGAGACCTCATTTAGAACTAATGGTTAAATAAATCATTTGTTAATGCTTTTAACATTGAACTATTTATAAAAACAACTGGTTGGAAGAGGAAATGAAAAATCCCTCTGGCCTTGTTATTTGTTTTGTCCCTTTAGCATCTCTTTTATTCAAAATAAACACAATTCTCTTCAATAACCCGTGTCACCTCTACAACAGCTATTCCCAAATCTGTTTACCTCTTTTGATTGGCTTTTGGTCATAAATAATTAGAGCTGCAATAATTAGTTAGTTAATTGACCTTCCTGTTTTCCGTTACTATAAATGAGAATTAACTGAATATATTTGGACTGTTAGAGGGGATAAAATAAGCCAGTTGAAGGCATCATTGTGGTGAATGATTCTTGTCTTCATAAACTAAAACAGTTAATTGAATAATGAAATGATTTATCTCTCTAAGAGATTTGCACTTGTTATAATTGGATGTTAAGTGCTGTATAATGCTTAAAAGTACTGAGCTAAAGGATTGTAGGTACAACAGGGAGCCACATTATCATTTTACTAATAAGATTGAAATGAGTCACTGATGTCTCTTTTGTTCAGGGGGCTCCCCAGCGAGAAGAAATGTCGACCATCCGAGTTAAAAATACCATGTTGCTTCTGAATGGCCAAAACCTCCGGCTGGCCGCTAAAAATGGCCGCGTTTCAAAAACACCTGGTCGCCATCTGTCAGCGAAACACGGAAAGGAGGCGGTGGGTCAGCTTACGGCCTCTCCGGTGACGCAGGAGGGCACCGCACAGTTGGAGCTCAAACCAACCAGGCCTGACTTAGAGAGAGAGGCTGAGAATCAGCCCGTGAGACGCCCCCTGAAGCTGGCCCCGCTGGAGCTGCCAGAGGAGGTGAAGGAGGCTCAGAGGCAGAAACTTAAGTTTGGCCAGCAAGAAGCTAAACCAGCTTCCTGCAAACTGGATGTGACACTGAATGCAACAAGGAAGGTTAAGTCAAGTGTGCGACAGAGACCGATAAAAGCTGCTCCGTCCCCCTCTGCTTCCACTCAGACACTCAAAGCCCAGCAGCAAAACAGATCGTTGAGGCCCCAGCCGACACACCCCAGCCCCGCCGAGCAGAACGGAGACAGGCATCTGGAGGACGTGGTGTGTCGAGGTACCCCCGCTCCCCTGTGCAGCAAACCCGCCCCTCCTCTACTTTCTCCCCGAGGTAAAGCTCAGGCCTCACGTGGTGGAGAGACCACACGCCCGAGCCTCAGCTCCCTCCAGCAGGAGACTGCAGGCAGGCGGCGACTGAGGCTGAGGAGAGTGCAGTGCCTGGAAGAGGATCAGTGCAATACAAACATGTCAACAGGGGGATTATCTGCAGTTGAAGACAAGCTGGCCCAAGGTGTCCGAGGCACAGGGCAGCAGCTCGCTGGTAAAGGCATCAAGGAGCCTCCTGCAGCCTCCTTGGAGAGAGGAAGCATCAGGAAGAGCCATCAGGACGTTTGCTGTCAGCAGGCTGGAGGAAGCACTCTCAACCGGCAGTCAGCGGAAGGTGGAAGCAGTGGACATGCACCTGACAGTGTCAGGCCGAATGCTTCTAACTGGAAATCAAAGAGGAAAAAAGCCTTGATCGCAAAGCATAAAAATACAGTCGCTGTGGAGCAACTCCAACTGTGATACACAATCTGTCACGTCTGCAGCTGAGGACATAGCAAATGACGCACATGGAAGACACAACAGAAACAGTCATGTTATTCAGTTAACAGTTATTCATGTCAAACAGTCATGTATAACTTTTTGAGTTAATTTCTTACTGATGTATAATTTAATTTTTTGTCCAAGAAACAGTAATATGAACGATATATTAACCATATCATGTAAACTATCGTTAAATGTGTCAATATACACAGTTTTTGTCCTTTTTTATGAGCCACAATATCTCAAATCTACTAAAACCCTTCATGTTTTTTTTTATCACAAACCACAACACGAACAATAACAACAAACATCTCTGAAATGTGTCACTTCCTCACAAACAAATGCTAATTGCTGCTTTACAGTCAATACAAAGTGACCAACAAACTGACAATAAGTAAAACCAGTACACACAAACACACACACACACACACAAACACACAGATTCATATGTTACCTTGTTGTTAAACTTTATTGTTCTATTTTATTTTCCTGTGTCTAGTTTCACAAGCTGGGGACATTTCCTCAGGTTCCTTGTCCGCTGTCATCACTTTTTCTGTCAACAGAGACAGAATCAACACATGTCTTTTTCATTAGGAGTAATGTCTCTGGTTGTTCCCTCTGGTGTTGCACAATTTCATTTGCAGATTTGCTGGATTTCTCCGAAAAGGCTCTAACGCCACAACTCACAAAACGTTTGCGTCAGATCAAGTTGCCTTTTTTGGTTTTGTATTTCATGCACTTTAATTTCAGTGTATTTGATACAGTGAGCTGTAACAACTTATTGCTAATGGACCTTTAAGGGGTTTTCCCAGTGATAGGACAATTCAGATCTCCCTGTTTTAAAACACTGATGAGGCGGTTTCACTATTTGGATTGTGGAGTTGAATAAACTGTAGAAAGTTCTATGCTTTATATTTCAAATTTTGTGATTGGACAGTTGTTATTCTTCTCATACTACTCACATGTCATATTCTTTTTATCTTTACTCAATATGGTAATATGTAACACTTAACTTCAAATCCCCATATTTAGCCTTTACATCCAGTAAATATATACGTGATTGACTTACAACCCAGTATGATGTAGTTGTAAACAGGTAAAAGTGTTTATTAATGTATTAAACAAGAACCATAACTCCCACTGTGGACAGCCAGTGGTGGAGGCTGGTGTACAAACAGATGATGAATGATAACATAGTAAAACACAGCTGTAATAAAATAAAATACGTCCTCATGGGAGAAGTTATAGCTGTAGACAAACACAGTGCTCTATCAAGCAAATGTCTTTACATCCGTAACAAATAGGTTTTATAAAATATGGTATAAATGTTTGTATACAAATGTTTCAGGATCTTTATGACTGTGTCAAATGAAAGGCTCTGTATAGTGTACTGCTGAGGAAAGCAGCAGCAGCGCAGCAGAGGTGTATTTCACTAACATGCTGTTGGCACAAAGACAAAATGATCTCATGCTCTTTAATGGTGCCATGAACTTTCCCCCTCGTGCATTCAAAACAAGTAAATAAATAAATAAATGAACATTATTTCATAAAAAGAAGAAAAAAATATATATATATATATATTTATGCCAGGTCACTCTTAGTTATGGACTGTCCCATTTCCAGAGGCTTCTCCCCATCAGACCAGAGTGTGCACTCATTTAATTAGGTGAAGCAGACGCAGCACAAAGGGAAGCTGCTGGCACGAAACATGAGGAGCTCGACCACTGCAGTTGATCCATGGTAATGGGGCGGCACAAAAAGCCCTCATAGAAAAATCATCGTAAGTGGTATGATTAGAAATTTAGGGGTAAATTCATCACAGAACGTTTACTGATTAGCCAGCGATCGATAGACATCATTCTATAATGAGTATAATGTTCTACCTGTTGAACCAAACTGCACTTTTCTCTAATAGGTCTGCTTTTTTCATTGCAAACATGACTTTCAGCTCTCAGCACGAGTTCCTGAGTGTCCTTGAGTTTCTTTCTCAAACACAACGAGCAGCAGGGTTTTGTTGATGTTTGATGGACCTCTAATGCTCTGCACGCTGGAAGATTTGGATGATGCTCAAATTCTGCCGTGACACATCTGACCTTGGGTCCTCAGCCAAACAGACAACATCGGTGCTGTAACTCAGCCTAAAACGTTCTGTCTGTGTTCTTGTGCTCTGCCTGGTTCATTCATCAATGTATCTGCCGCTCATCTGACTCACATCAGTGTAAGAGCACTTGACTCTGGGAGTCGGACCAACTGATTTCCATGACTTCTGACTCAAGCTCCACCACTCATGACTCGGACCTGCACATTTGGACATGTTGACTGTTTTTTTAACAGGCCATTATTATTTTGCTTGAGACATTAATAGCTATTTTAATACTGTAACATTATTCAGTTATGGGCAGTTGACTAAAAGGACACTGAGCACATGAGAGATAAACCAGAAAAAGCGACAAAAACAAACAAAAATAGGATAAATGAATGCAAATCAAATCTTTCCAGAAACTTTCAACATTAAAGTTTTTAAGATAAGATTTAGAAGAAGCTAGAGAGGTAATGCATCTTAGTTCCAAACAGTGGGGCCCTAATGCTTGATAAAAGAAGAAAAGTGTCATATATTTATATATAGTTATATACTTTTCTATTCTTGATGACCACTTAAAGTGCTTAACAGTCCAGTTTTACCATTCACCCATTATAGCGCATTTACGTTGTATGTGAAGCCCTCTGTCCATCACACACTGGTGACTCGAACTTGGACTCGACACTTGGGGACTAGACTCAAACTCAAGGTTTAGTGACTCAACTACAAAACTGACTCAAGTCAGTTGAGTCACTAAACCTTGAGGTATCTTTTTGACACAGCATCTTTTATAGTCACAAAAGGTTTTAGACAACTCTTTACATATCTGATCGTTCTCCCCCGGTACCTATAATATATTTTAACGTGTAAAATCAGTGCGGACCTCATATAAGCATGTGATCGGTTGATAAAATAAAAACAGTGATGAGTGCAACTTTAAAACTCACTTTATCCTCGATGGTCCAACTCAAGGGAGAAATTCCTACAAGTTTTGGAGCCAGTACCTGTGTTGGATCTGGTAAAGCAGTGCAGTCGTTTCCCACCAAGCTGTGTGGGAGCCATTTGGGGTAATGCAATGTGTATCACAGAGCAGAGAATAGATTGTGAAACCATCTGTCTTCTCCTTTTATTTCGTCTTTATTCATACCAATGTGTAACAATGACTGCGGTTGTGTCGTGGTGAAATTTCAACCTTACAGATCTACCTTTGAAAATATACAAAATCCGCTCTGCTTCAGTACAAACACACATTGATATGTGACATATTTTTTCAAATGACAGCGTGTCTCTGATGTGGGAGGTGGGAAGCTGGCCGTGCGTCACATGACAGATGGCTCTCTCCGGCACTAGTGCTCCCAGCCTCTCGTTCACCCTACATGCCAGTCACCTCTTTAGCCCTCGCACATAAGGCGACAGACGGTTCCTCAGACTGACACCATCACTCATAACGTGCATCTGCTCCCAATCATCAACCCACTTCCCATCCACTTCACGCTGATCCTATACATAGCCTGGCCCACGCTCACTTTCCTTGGCTACAAAGGCACTGTAAATAGGCCTGGATGTAATGGCTAACATGTTTGTTGTACATGACATTCAAATATTGACACTGCGATTCTGGGTGTTTCGGCGCCTCGACAGCTCTGCGGCCCGTTCGGGTGGATCTTCCGAACGCAGCGAAAGCATGTGGCGACAGCTGTGGGAGCACTTTGAGGAGGAAACTTCAACAAAGAGCTGCCTACATGAGACCTGTGATGCAGGGGACTTTAGAGGAGAGACGGAGAGATGTCTGCCAGGCAGGATGTCAGACACAGAGACAGAGCTGCTGTCTTTCACTGCAGCCTCCTCTCCTGCCAGGGAGCATGACCGCACACTGAATGGGAATCACACGCATCCTCCTGAAGCATATATCAAACTACAACACATGTAGCTCTACAAGTGAGTGGAGGACTGGGTTTTCTATCAACGAGGACGAGTTGGGAAGTAAAACACTTTGCAGGGTGAAATATAAAAAGGTTCTACAAAGTAAAAAGATGAAATAAAACTTTTATGGGAAAATATATGTGTAAGTTTAGCAGAAAAAGTTGGACAAAGAGCAAAACTAGTGAGTCAAATAAATAATGTATATTTTTACGATTGAAAATGGAGGATGTGGTCTGACATGATTGTAAACTTGTCAAAACAGCTTGACATGAGTAATATAGATCACAGGGCCTCGCTGTTGAGTCAGTGCAAGGACAGGCATTCAGCGCAAAGCTGCAAGCACCAGTGTTCTGTAATCATTTCCCCCAACTTAAGTACAGCCTTTCTCTCGCGAGTGTGTGGCGGGCTGGAGCCAAACACGGCCCGGCCCACCACCAGCCCCAAGGGCGGCTCCGCTGTGGCTGTCACAGTGGCAAAGGCCGGACAGTTGAGGCGGTTGCCAAGAAGCCGAGCCTTGTCTTTGAGGGCTGCACTTGAGATGGGCGCAGCCATAAAGGAGGGAGCGAGAGAGAGACAGAGGGGAAAAAAAGGACAAAAATATCCAGAAAGTTGGGTCTATAAGTGGCTGCGCCTCTCGGCCGTTTTTTATGTGCGAGCACGGCCCAGCTGAGAACAGTAGAAGCCACCTCGTCCCCCGGTGAAACCCAACACTTTCCCCCCTCGGTGTTCCCTCCCACTCTGTCCACCCATCCACAAGGTTGCCGAGTGCTCACCTCACTTTGTAACAACACTCAACACTGGATTGTCACCCTGGATTATATAATAATCTCATTTTGATTTGCGGTGCCTGCTGGGGGAGACATTTTGGATTATTATCACCTGGTAATGATGCCGACCCGGTGCTGATTCAGGGTGTGAGAGCTGGAGGCAGAGAGAGACTGACACCTCTAGTCACGCTGACTGAGTGACAGGACAGGTAAGGAAGACATCTGCTTCATAACATCATCCTTTTGTCACTGTGCTCTGCCTCAAAAATTAATCAAACGTATTATCATTTTTTTTTGGGGTGTTTTTAAATTGTTGATTTGTTTCCTGCATTCACATAATGCTCTATCTGAGAACATACTTTTCTTCTTTTTCCCTCCTTCTTGGGTTGCACATGAAAAAAAACCAAACATGTTTTCCCCATTTTGCAAACGATAAACGTGGTGCTTCTGTTATAGACATCTACATTGCAGTCCCAGGTCTGCCATTGAGAGAGGAAGTGGAAACAGGCCTGATGATACAGACCTACAGTTTGTAAGGAATCTGGCCTCAGGTTCAGATGTTGACAGAGGCAACCCAGCTTGTTTTTAGCTTTACCTCGGATACTGTAACCGCTTGTAAAACTGCAGATTAACTCAACACAGCTCTGGGAGACCCGCACAGTGTGTTTAACTGTAATCAGAGATGAAAGGGAGGCAAATTAGGATATGTTAGACTAGGGGAAAGTTGGGTAAAGAGGATTAAGGAGCATGAATCCAAATCTTGTTCAGCGGCTCTCGTAGGGCAGCTGAATTTTTATTTTATTTTTAGTTATTTTTTCCATTTGAGTCCTGCTAGACTGAATATCTTGGATTTTTAACATGTCCACTAATAGAGGTAATTAGAGTGCTTCAGCAAGCGTGTCTATTCTGCTCATTAATAGCTCCAGTGAAACCAAGTCGCAGAAATTGCCCATTGGGGAATCAGATAAGGAAACTGGTGGACTATCTGGAGACCAACACGCTATATTTAAACCCAACAATAAATAATGAACCCTTTATTTCAGCTACACAGGCCAAGCCACAGTCAAGAGACTGCTGCGCTTTAAACTGTCACTTAACAGCATTTCCTGAAATTACTTTCTATTTTAAGCACTTTCTGTTTCATTTATCACAACTTTGTTTTCTTTTAGGCCCAATATTCCACTTTTATATTCATAACAAGAGTAGAATATATATTAAATATGGCATCCTTAATTTTAAAACAGGAGAAAAACTGCAAGTGTCCAGGCAGCAAAAATTGTTAACTATGTTAGTTGGTACTAAAACCGCACAGTACATAATTTAGCTCTAAATCATTTACGATAATATTTTTATATTAAATATTAGGCTATATTTAGGAAATTGTTAGCTTAGCTTAGCATAAAGCCTAGAAATGGGGAGAAACAGCCAGAAATTATTTTGTGAAACTCACTCAACACATTATTTCTTGAACAACAACCTCTGTGTAAAGATTTAACTTTACATTTGAGCATTTTTGAGTTTTTCTGTTTAATGCTAAGCTATGCTAACCAGATATGATAGTGCTATCATTATTTTCATCTTCCCTTTCTTTTCATGAAGAAAGGGAACAAAATTGTCTTCCGAAACAGCTCTCCTCCAAATTTAGGTATTTCTCCATTAGGTTTGAATGCTGGTCACCTCTGGAAAAAGAAACACAAATACATTTCGTACTGTTAGTTCAGTGGAAAAATCAGCACAGAAAAGTGGTCAATGATGCTAAATAACTTTTCAGGACACGGGGGACTCATTATTGTTTTCCCAGTTAAGCTCAGACTTTCCTTAAACTCCTACACTGACCCCCCGCGATGACATGCTCTTCCAGTCAGGATGAGCCCATGTTATGGCTACAGTCAGTCACACATCAGCTCTAATGGCAGACATCACAACCACTGGGGTACAGTTCATACGAGAATAGATTTGTATTTAAACAGGTCAGGTTTTTGTCAGTGCCACCCAGCAAAGCAGCCTCCTAAATGAACCCAACAAAAGACCCATTCAAGGAACAGTAGCACCTCCAAAGGACAGCTAGAGATGCAATTTCAAACTCAAAAATCATGCACTGATACATCAGCCAACTGTCCCCTCCTGCTGTTGTTCTTTAACTGGGTGGATATGGTTAGAAAGTCATTTGGCAGCAAGTTCCAATTAACTTTTTAGGGTCCAGTTTTTTCTGGATAAAGAATTCACTTGCTGCTGTAGAGAGGAATGTATTTCAGACTCAGGCTTTAATTATCTCATTAAACATTTCCTGCCATTCAAACAGGAGGCAATATAAATAATACAAAGACATACTAAGATTGACCATTTTTAATTTGTAATTTCTTGCAAATAAACTATCTATTGCAATTTTGTAACAGTCATTGTAGGAGGCCTGTTTTTTTAAAGCAGTCTCCCTGCACTACAGGAAGACTGAAATAATCACAAATTGTTTTCATGTTTCAGTGACCACAAGGTGCAAGGGACAGTTCTGCAAAAGGGTTTACATTATAAAATGTTTTTCAGATAAGTTGTTCATTTACAAATCTGGCTGTAGTGACTACATGTAAAAAGCGACTTGTTGATGTTTCCACTGACCCTTCCACAGACTGGAAAGCTTGATGGTGGTAATAAACTAAACTAAACAGATCCAGACCGAGGCCGCAATGGAATTACGAGTGGGATTTCGAATCAGCTTGGTCCTGGTCATCCTGGCCTTGACTCTGTCCCGTGAGGGAGTGGAAGCACAGAGGGCAGGTAAGACCAACAAGACCGGAAGTTCTAGACCTTTTACTGGCTGTATGTGACCAGTGACTAAATCATCTTGTATCCTCCTACTGCAGGGTGTAAAAATGTCCACTATGACCTGGCCTTTATCCTGGATACCTCATCCAGTGTTGGAAAAGAGAACTTTGAAAAGATCAGACAATTTGTAGCCAACCTGGTGGAGTCTTTCGATGTGGCAACAGACAAGACACGAGTAGCGGTGGTTCGCTACAGTGACAAACCCACAACCGAGTTTGGCCTGGGAAGACACAGGACCCTTGAAGATGTGAAGCGAGCTGCCCGTAACATACGCTACCTGGGGGGAAATACAATGACCGGGGAGGCTATCAGCTACACCACCACTAACATCTTCACAGAGCAGAACGGAGCGAGGCCTGCAGCCAGAGGCATTCAGCGGGTGGCCATCCTTCTCACAGATGGACGAAGCCAGGATTATGTTCTGGAGCCCTCCAAGGAGGCTGCCAAAGCCGGCATCAGGATGTTTGCCGTGGGCATCGGGGAGGCGCTAAAGGAAGAGCTCGAGGAAATCGCTGCTGAGCCCAAAAATGCCCATGTCTTCCATGTGACGGACTTTAATGCCATTGACAAGATCAGGGGCCGGCTGAGGAGGCGGCTGTGCGAGAGTAAGTCGGCCATCAGGCCAAATGCCAACACATCACTCACACTGAATGCCACATGGCCTCTTTTTTAAGCTTCCATTTGAAGTGCCTGCCTCACCCTGAACGTGCACTTAATCAAATTAGACTCTTATTTGAACCTTTAACCACTATACTGAGGAAAAACCCTGGCCACAAAACCCCACCCTAACCACAGAGAGCTGCTGCACTTGCACACTTTGCTGTCATGGCTTCTATTTGACTGAATATGAAGCATGTGAGGGGGGTGTTGCAAAAATTGGCTTGTAAATGACAGTCTTCTAACCAAGACATTTCTGTGGTGCGGCAGCCTTTTTCACTGCTACTCTAGTGCGGAGGTGTTTAGCACTGGAACGCCTGTCTTATGCTAACCTACATGGTTTTTCCACTAGTCTGCTGAGAAGCTTTTTCAACTCCGTTCAAAAATGAAGGAGCAGCTTAGAGTTGTCCAACAGCTGTGTGAAGAGGTGGAGAGGTATCTGCGTGAGTGTTTTCAGGGAGAAGATGGATGCTTCGCAGTCCGACGCTTAAAATTCCTGCCTAAAATTAGCCAGACAGGAAAGAAAAGGATTGCCAAAAGATTTAGCCGCAAACAGCAAATACAAAAAACGGATATGACATGATTGCAAGGTTTAGCATACTGATGAGAGCTTTGACAAACTCTCACTTCAATCTGACTCTAAATTGTCAAAGCATGTCTACAGTAGAGATTTTCTCTTCAGAAAGTGTTGATTCAGACTCTAAAACACCGTTATTCTTTTTCAAGGGCGTATCGTCTCGCAGTAGTAATGTTCATTGTAAAGCTGCTAACCTTTGACCTTGCTCTTTGACTGGAGATTTTCAAACTGCCAACCAATAATGTAGGTTGTATATTATGAAACACCCTGTGCGGCAAGTTTGTTGAACTAACCAAAGTCTAAATTTACACAGGTCCAGTATTTTCTTTCTCTAATCTCTACCATCACCACGAGTGAGTCTCTAAGTATATCAGTGGTCAGCACAACTGGCTCACTGAGCATGTGAGTTATTTTCACCCCGAAAATTATAGATCTAATGTTTCAAGTGGATCCAGCGGAGCCGTTCCACTGTCCATGTTAAATGTTTCACCTTTTAATCTATAGGTTTTAAAAAAGAACTCTATTTATTCTCTACTGCACTGATTCATTAACGCACGTGTGGGCTCACTTTAGACCAACACAAGAAGCCTTTTCTTCTTCTGTGTGTTTTGGCATTCCCGCGTTTAGGTCACCAACAATGCTGCCTTTGCAAAACTCTGTCCGGGGGGAAGATTTTCCGAAATGCCTTTTTTCGTGTCGATGTGTTGACTGGTAGTTTTTGTCTTCTAACGTCATTGCTGTTAGTCGAACCGCTAATTAGTTTTTTAAGGCTCATGATTTGGCACTGTGGCTTTAAGGTTAGGAGTATAGCTTCCTGTTGCTTTGCCCTCCTCTGGTCAGGGCTTAACAACATTTCTTTTTTTTTGACAAAGGAGGAAAACCTCAGTTTTACAAAATACCTGTATACGTGTGGAGGTGGCAGTAGGTCAATAATATAAAAGCCCTTGTCTCTGAATGTTGATGACCAAAACAATAGCAGGTAACAGTGATGATTCAAAATGTATCCATATCTGAAAACAAAGCTAGTTGTTAGATCGGTCGCTGTTAAGTTTCTGCTGATACATTGAAGGTTTTACATTGCTTCCATTTTAACTCAGAGCCAGATGCCTAAATTATAGTTTCAGGCCCAAAAGTGTGGGGAGTAGCTCTGCTATCTAACATGCTAAATCTCAGAGCTGTGCAACAACACCATCTTTAAAAATGAGTGACGCACTTCCATTTATTCACAGAACAGTAATCTTTGGAAGAGCTGGGCTTTATAAACTATATAAACAAAGTATCCCTTCAGATCTGCCATCAGCAACACTTAAAAAAGACTTTGAGACCGAACAAGAGAGAAAAAAAGACTCCTTCAATTGTCCTGCTAAAAAAAAAAGAAGTCAGACACAAACAAGGACAACGTGTACAGCTGGAATTAAAAATAAACCATGTGAAACTGAGAGGACACAACTTGTAGAATCACAGAACAGTCTGCTTAAATTTAAACTAGCTGCTTGGATTTATCCCATTAGACATGCTCTGCATGAAACAGAAAAACAAGCCATGTCAACAGAGCTGTCCCATAATTAATGCCGCCCAGGTTAAAACCTCTCTGACGTGATGTTTCTTTATAGCTGTGATTTAAGAAAATTACAAGGTTTAACAGAAGATGTTTGGCAGATACTTGATCTATTAAGGAAGTTGTAGTTTCTCACTGTTATATTTTTGGCTACTGGTAATATTTAGGACTGACAGCCAGGACACAGACAAATTGTTGGGCTAATTTTAGGTTTAATGAGAACTTCTGCACAGATTGATTATAAGTGGATGGCAGGATACTGATTTGCTGTTGTTGCCTGATTCATCCTTGCCGTGTAAGCTGAGTGAGATGATTTCCTTCACAAGGGGAAGCAGATCATTTGGTCTTGAAAAAACCCCAGATTTTATTTGTGCATATACATCTGTTAGGGGGGATGACACATCTGTTGCAACCCTGCAGTTAATGAGAAAAAACCTTACCCAAGGCAGTTTTAAAGGGTCCTTGAAAACAAATATAAACAAATATTGTGTCTTTGGTTTGCCACTTAGATAATTTTAGGTTTATCCTCTTGGTTTTTATAAATTGGCCTCTGAGATTTCTTGTAATAAAAGAGGTAATTGGGAGTTGGGTTTATGAGCCCATACAACCTTGAAAAAAATAATTACAAGTCTAAACAACTCAAGCAGCTGTGAGGCAGCAGCCCTTTGAGCTAAATGCTACAATTGATTAGTCTTGTGAAAGTGACTGTATCTCTCACTTAAATATAGTGTGTACTATATGTTACTAAGCTAGTGAGTAATCAGCTGCTCTGAGGCTGCACTTAGCAGTGTGGCTTTCAAGAGCTAAATGTCAGCATGCTCATGCTTAGGGTATTTGATATTCAACAGTACAATGTAAGCCTATACCGATTGGCCCTAACCATAAATCTAGGTACCCGATTGCCTTAAAAATAGTAAACCTACTTAATTTCACTTAAAGTTCTTTTAACCTAATTTTGTCAAGTTGTTCCAACTTTAAAAATGAACCTTTTCTTTTCTAAGTTCATCTGACTTAACTGAATAGTCAGTGTAGTAATACTCAGTAGAATCTAGGGAACTGATTGCCATAGATAATTAGAGTAAGCACAACAAAGACATTAAACTATTTTTCTCTATTCTAACAATCACAATTTTTTTTGCCAAATGCAATACTACAATTAAAACACTGTAACCCTCTATAATAACCTTTAAATCCAGAAATATTCATATAAAGCTTGATCATGGCTCATTGTCATCTATGATGACATTATTGCTGGTTTTTCAAGTAAGAATTCAAGCAGAGTGGATGCAAGAACTCCTCAGGTCATCAATAAAAACCAAGAGAGTTTTCCCATATACATATTTGGTTATTGCTTACCATGTACATTGTTTCAGTTATGATGCCAAAATGCTTCCTTTACAACAGTAATTTCCACCTAGCGCAAACACAATGGAAAAAATGAAAGAACGGAAATACAACAAGCCAAGTACCATCTATAAAGTCTTGGAACACAACTAATGTCAACAGCATGTTCTCAGTGCATGCTGGGAGGCTCCACCCATCTAACCCCAACATGCTATCATACCAATAGTGTACATATACTACAACATATGCTCTACTGCTACATGCACAACTGAGGTCTCTTTGTTGTTTTATACTTCTTAAAGGGAAAACACATTGTCCAGTTGCTGTTGTAAAGGATGCATGGTGAATTGAATCAGCTGAATTGTGAGGAATGAGTAAAGAGCACTCATTTAATCATTGGTTCTCCCTTTTACAGTGAACATCTAAAGTTGGACAAATAAAAAAAAAAGACCTCATAGTGGCACTTGATGAAAAGTTAAGGGCTTATGAAAAATACAGCATCCCTGTGACTCCACCAACCTGAACAGCTTCCAGAGAGAGTAAATCTCCGCTGGAAGGCAGACTGTGACATCTGTGGAGCAGGGAAGACGTTTGTGGGACATTGGTGTTAATTTCCAGTAGTCTGAGAGCCATAAACCAAATTGTCCACATCCAAGGTTGAATGTCAATAACATCTCTAAGCTAATGTTTAGACCCATTAAACTCAACAGGATATCTACTTATATCTTCCATATCTGCTTTCTTCAGTTGTGAAGCTGGCATCTGGCATGTTGACACAAATAGAAAATATCTCTCCTGCCAATGAAAACTTAACCTGGCAGTGTTGCCTTTCTCACTGTCATCGCCATCACAGAAATATGTTGGAGTGGAAATATAAAATTCTTCCTGCTTCCTGTTTCTTCCTGCTCCTGGATGTGCCCCCCTCACCAGCAGAGAGACACCCCTCCCTCACCCACACACCTTACCCCCAGACACCTACACTCCCCAGACACCACACAGGGGAGATGGAGGGCAGTCTGTCTGGAGGGGTGCACCTCAGATCGCACAACAGTCCAGACTGTGTTTCAATGAGGTCACCACTTCCCAAAACCATCCAACACTTTTTACACTTAAGTCCTTACAAAGTGTCATAATGGCTGATTTTTATTAGCAATCAACAGCACATTATTAGGTTTACTGCAAAAAAACATACCAATACAGTTTGGTTTTCATATCATATTGTGATTTTACAGTGGCGTGCCTAACCAAACAACTGTCCTTTCTCCTCAGATGTCCTGTGTCCGAACATGAAGGTTCAACCTGATCGCTTTAAGCCCAACAGCACCAGTTATGGTCTTGAAGAGGTTCCAGGTATGTGCAAACTGCTGCTTTCCACACGGCAACATGGAGCGCTGGCAAAACAAGTCAACCACAAAGTCTGCTCTTTACTTTTCAAAGCATTTCCTACACTGCCACATTTACCTTTCTCAATCTATTTATATGCAGAGATATAGTTTTTAGTTTTCACTTACAATTTTCCTTAATGTCGCTCTTGTTAGAAGCTCAATTGGTTTTATTCCACACTTGGAAAGTGTAACTTTTCTGGCACATTCATTTTCTGTAATTTTTAAAGTTGCCAGCATAAAGAAAACCTGTCAGATTTGAATTAATACACGTTTACCAATTTTACATCCCACAAACTGTGTTTTAGAGATTTGGATGTATTTTGCCTCCAGTTCCAGTCAGCCAATGGCTGCTGTCCTTCTCCATTTGATATGAAAATAAATAGGTAGACCTTTGTACCTGCTTACGTCATGTATTTGATCACAATCAAGTTTAGGTAACAGCCATTTAAAAAAGGTCAGCAAATTTCGAGGTGGCTTGTATACAGTACACTATCAAAACTTTTTAGTTTGTGTGGTAACATTAGCTCATGACTATAAACAAGTTGCAGTCCTATGTGCTTTGTTTGTACCTTTGGACCAGTTGTGTAGTTTGTGTGATGCGCAGGTATACAACATTTACCATATGTAGTATAAAAAAAGTCGAAGATTTGCCTATGGCCAACTAACAGTACACAAGGATACATAAAAATATACTTTTGTGAAAGAACTTTCACTCCAGCAATTTTGTTTTGTGTAACTGCTAGAAAATAAGGTTTGCAGAGAAGTGCATGTTCTCATGTCATTTCCATTCATTATATAAACTCTAGACTTATCTCTGCACTGTCTTTCTGTGTTGAAAAGTGAGGTATGTGGTGGCTTACCATAGGATCCATGTGTTAATGCATGTACTGTATGTGTTAATGAGTGTGATGGTGCTGATGGGGTGTTGCCCTGGGATGGGTGTGTGTGAGGCTGGGAGAGAGTAGTTATAGTATACCCAGTGTTTTACTGCCCATCGGAAATATTGGGACATTTCCATTTGGCGGACCAGTGGACAATAAAAAAATCCATTAAGTTAGTACCGGTCCTGTTCGCCCATTCAGCGGCCCTCTTAGGCGTGCACATGAGCATATCTCCTGTCCCAGGACTGTGTCCTTTCTAGTAAACATGATTAGTCAATGATTGACAGTGTCAGTCTAGTCCAAGGCTGAGGATGCCAACAATAAACTATGATAAACTAGGTTGCACCACTGCTTTGGATGTAGGAAGCTCGCTGTTTCTACAGACTTCAGGAGGCTATAGGGCTTTGCTCAGATAACTCGTTGCTGGTGATAGCTTCATGCTGTGCTGCAACAAGCGCGGTCCCAATTGTCCTGTCTACTGTACCTCTGCAAGAATAAGTGCTTTCCTCAAAATGTCAAACTATTCGTTGAACGAGGTCAAACTCGCAGAAGCACTGATTTGGCACATATAATGCAGCTGTGATTTTCAAGCTCTGTGTAAAAGGTTTCTCAGGCGTCTTGAATAGCGTTTATCCGAAAGGGTCGGATGTTGCTATAAGAGTGTCTTGTGGGGGATCTGAGTTCCTGTCTGTCTCCCACCCACATCCATCACTCTAAGAGAAAAAACAGATGCACAGGCATGACTGTTTGGACTCCTGCTATGTTGAACTTCATGGAAAAAGAGATGTCAGAGTGGGGAGAGTTGTGTTTTTGAAACGCTCACTCTTCACACATTCGACCGGTCCAGTGACGTCTGACAGTGTTCGAACAAGGCGATTTGATCGCCATGACGATCTTTATGGACTATTTTACTATGTATTTGTTTTTATACTGCACAGGCTACATACATTTTTGATAATTTTGCAAAAACCATCAATACCCAAAAGTGCAGCTGGCTTTTGTGGGCATGTGGCGCACCAAAGCTTACGGTACATTGGCCGTGTAATGTGCAAGTCGTATCCCTGACAGGTTGTCAGTGGCGTATCTAAAACAAGGGCAAACAAACTGAAATGTTTCATGCTCACTGAGAGAAATCCACTGGAGTGAGGCAACAGGCAACTTACAGTCTAACATTCATCTAACCTGCCTGTCACTGGACTGAGGGAGGAAACCAGAGCGGCCAGAGGACGTAACATGCAAAGACCCCAGCCGACTTTTTACTCAAACACCAGTGCTGTTTGCCAAAAGGCTACTGTGCTATAACCACAGGGGGGAAATTGCCTCTGGGATAATGCTGGAGTGAACAGGACGATGCTGGGCACAGACCAAAACAGGTAGTAGCACGTGAGGCAGACAGACAGCAGAGTACAACGTGAATACAAAGTGCAAGACTGGTGCTGATAGTTTGCTTGGGTGGTGTGGCATTAATTGTTGAATCCAGTTCACGTATACCGGTCCTACACGTACAAGAGGACAAGAACAGATGGAAGGAAATACAAGAAACAAAAGGGCAGCAGGTTTAATCATAAAAACTTTATCCCAGACTTCCTTATGAATTACACAGCCATGATCTGTTTTGTTCATTCTATTGTTTAAGCCAAGCAGTGGTTTGAGAAGTATTAACACACCACCATAATCTATAGTCTGTCACAATTGTAGAATACTTGCAATTTTGACAAATAGTTCCTTCTAATTGTATTAGTTATTATGCATGCATTACATAACTGGATGTTTATACAGATGCATTAATGTATAACCAAAATTTTAATTTTATAGATCATCTAGGCGGAGCTACTTGTTATGTTGTGTACGATCTATAGATACACAATGTAATTTGTGAGCTTATATACAAACTTATGTTCTATAGTAACAATAACATGAACATAAATGCAGTAAAAATACAAGATTTCCCTCTAAACTATTGAAGTATTGAGTATATTAGAAAAGACACCTAAGTAAAATGCAAGTATATCAAAATTCTACTGAAGAACAGTCAGTTATGGCTCTTGTTGTTAGATAAAGCTTTAAATTTAATATCACTAACACTCTTCTCAAAGCTCTGTACAGGTAAGAATGACACTTTGTCAAAGTACAGAGTACAGAGACGCTGGTGTGTGTTTCTGATCACCCACGCCAGCATCACTTCCCACTGTCGAGACACATTAACACATCCTCGACACTGGGCGAGTGCTAAATACATGTTTTTGCTTTTCTTCTAAACCATAAAATAATTAGAACAAACTTTAGATAAATCACTCAAACCCACTGATACTTTCTTCAGCAGATGTACTGACTGGAATAAATCCTCTGGCTTGTGTTTTTTTAATTAGTCTTTCTGAGTTAGATCAAATCTTGTTCCCATGGAAAATTGTTCCAGCTAGGTAGGAATACACCATAACTATACTGTACACTAGACCGATTTATAATTCTTTTACATTTTACACCACAAATAAAATGGTGCTCACCAAGAGCAGGGTTCCTATAAATATTTTAAATCTTTAGTTATTGCCATATCGTAAGATTACTAATTAGAAATGTATTTCTGTATCATTAGACCATATAAGGAGTTTTCTTTTTGCTTTAGACGATGGCACAATGAGAGAAAGTATAAGGGTGATTATTGATTTTCTCCACTCATTGCACAGACAGCACTGTCACATATCTGACATATCCACTGTTAGAGCTGCATTGAGGCACACTTGGGCCAACGTGTTATCAAACAGCGGTCTGAGGTCTGAAGCTCCCTGACATGACAAAGATGTTCGGGGGTTTTCCAAACTGCAGTAAGTCTATAACTGTGGCCTTGCTTCAAGACATAAAGTACATTGTCAAACTTGCCTGGGTAAATATGATATTTTTCAGTTTGTGGCTAAGCACATAGAGATGTGCTCGTTGCTCTAGATAAACAATACTTATCGTCACTACAGCAGCAGCTCCTGTATATACTCCCTTATATATACACTTATAATTACACAACAAATAAATGTGAAGAGTGAGAACTCTCCGTGAGAAATGTCAGGACTATTTGCTGCTGATTGTGATTTGACAGCCAAGAGACCTGTGGTCTGAGCCAGACTTGTATTTATCACAGGCTGTCTAGTCTGACCCCTCGGGGGGGCTGAGAGGCTGCAAAGTGTCTTTGTGGCTCCTCGCTATCTACTGCACAAATGTTGCCATCTGCTCGGGATCAAAAGAATGCTGTGTGCATGCGTTCCGTCTTTCCCAGTCAGTGAACTCATCTGGCTTTTCCCGCAGATCACCCCATTGGTCGCTTTTGGCCGTCCAAAATAACTTTTTTGGGGGTTGATTATACGCTATCCGCTGCCAGTCCAAATTACAGCTCTGCGCTCAGATGGCCCCCATGCAGCCGCAGAAACGACGCGGTGAGCAAATGTGCACAATGCAAGCACGGTGACAGAGAGACTCGGGGCCAGCAAAGCTCCCAGCTGCACGGCTTCCTCGAGCAAACCTTTAACCAGACTGATAACCAGCGAAACATGTAGAACATCACCAGTGGTGAAAAAAGATCAGGCTGAAGCATTAGCTAAGTTGCTTTTTACACCTTCTGAATTGTTATCACTAGTCAGTGTATAAATGCTACGAAGCTGTTCTGATTTCAAAAGTACACCAAACACTTTGACATCAGACTTCTATCAATTGCCTCCTTTCAATTAGCTGCTTGCATTGCCCTTGAGATTCTGTGTTTTTTCAAGTAGTTGGTTTCAAACAAAAACCTGAAACTTATGTGTAACGCTTTTATGGCAAATGGCATATGGTCTGTATTTATAAAGTGCCTTTCAAGTCCTGATGACCATTTTACAGTACAGTTTTACATTCACCCATTCACACAAACCCATTCGTACAGCGCATCTATGTGCAGCCTTTTTCACTATGCGAAGGGATGATTTGGGTTCAGTATCTTGCTAAAGGACACACCTGCATGCTCATGGGATTCTTTTATGAAAGTTATCTCTGACTGTGACTATAGTGTCTATGGCTAAGTCTAAAGTTGCAGTGCAATAAAATGATAATACGTGTACGCACTTTTATTTTAAGAATCAAAAGATGCAAAAGTTGAAAGGCAAAGTTCAGCATGAATCTATGTCTGAATGAAATTAATTTCAACCAGACCTTTTGGCCCAACTACTTCGGGAAAAAGTATCAGGATCAAGCATATAAGGTCATATTAAACTGATATTTAGTATTTAAGTGATAGAAGAGACAGCGCCATCTTCAGAGCAGTGGAGGTAACTCAAGTAAGAGTGAAGAAATGGCACTCAAAATGTGTTTTGATCGTCCATAATTTTGATCTTGCTACCCTGTAACATGTTTAAAGCAGTCATCTGAGCACACAGTACATTTGTCATACCTAACACTGCATCTGAGACACTTGGTGGCCTTCACTGACTGAGCAAGTAGCTGTGGTGAGGTGCTGATCCCTCAGATATTCAGTCTGTTATGACGGGGCTTGGTTTTAATGTTATTTTTTACTCTGTTGCTAATAGCACAGGGGCAGCCTGTGTGTCTTTCCACCTGTTTCCAGGCTATTTCTAATGACACCCACTAAGCTTTTGGCAGCCTCTCACGTTACCACCTTAATGTTCCAGTTTGCTCCCGTAAAGATTAGTGCACTTGTGTTCCCAGCGGAAACCTTACATTTCATAGATTTGCTGCATTACTAAAGCCGGGCAGGAATATGCTGAGAGTGTCCTCATTCTGTTGACTCACTAATGAGACAGTCGGTTTTGAGAAGAGCTCGGCCCATGCAACATAACCACTGGCTTTCAGTGAGATGTACTGGACAAACTGGCAGCATTGGTGCTGTCAGCAGGCTGGCATTGCCATAGCTACAGCCCGTGTTTGTTGTACAAGGGAGTGTCCCTTTTGAGCCACCTAAATATGGTCTGTGGTCACACCACTTCAAATCCCATGCTGCACTGCAATGTACACACACGTGCCCACACTCCCAGACTCACACGGGGACCTTACCAGCGATGGCAACTAGTCTTTTCCTCTGTTAAAAAAAAAATCTTACAGATGCTGGATGGCCAACAAGTGGCTCCATTCTCCAGTTATTCAGTAATGTCGTGAGTAAAATTTCTCCCCAAAAAGCCACAAACACAGTGGCTCCAGGCTGAGGAGGGACCGACCTAATTAAACCTCAGTGCACCACGAGAAATCGGACAAAACCATAAGTCAACCTCACGACTCAAGATCCCGGTGTGCTTATTTACTGTGTGTGTGTTTGTGAGTGTGTATGTGTTTGTGTATGTGAGTCTGTATGTGTGGCTGTCTTGAGGCCAACTAGGTTATTGTACTGTGTTGCTGCAGGGTTCGACCTGATGGAGTTCTTCAGTGTGAGAGATATCCTGGGAACCAGAGTTGATGAAGGCCAGAGTTCTTATGTTCGCCTTGGCACCATGCCCATTGTACAGCAGACAGAGTAAGTGACCTCCCAGGTTTACATCAAACAATGCACAGCACATTTTCCTCTAAATATCTGTGAATCTGGGGCTTTAAGGTTGGGATAACATGTTTGGCCAATTTTATTTGTACCCTGTCATCCATTAACCAATTAAGTACAGTTTTTGAATACTAATTGAGGGCATGATTTCTGTTTGTCAATTTGTTAGTGCTGAATTGATACAAAGCTTTGAAACAGCTGGTACCAAAGCAGCATATTACTGCTGAAAATTACAATTGACATTGTAGCTAATAATGCTGATGTCATCGTCGTTAATATTGTACTTTAGTGATGCTAATTCCCTGACAAATTTCAAACTAAATGACCCAAAATTAAACAAATAAAAACATAAATAAAACAAAGTCCAGGTTATGTGAGCAATAACTTTGTGCTTTCATTTCACAGAGACGTGTTTCCTCAAGGGTTACCGGATGAATACGCCTTTGTGACGACATTCAAATTTAGGAAAACTTCAAGACGTGAAGACTGGTACCTCTGGCAGGTTTTCGACAAATATGGAATCCCACAGGTGGGTCAGCCAAATGGAAATGATATTAAATGTGACTGTTATGTCTCCAGATTGGAGCAGTCATAAGGTCAAAAACTGCACCCAGTACACTGACTATTCAGATTTGCATAGTGTATCTATGCATGTCAAGTCAGATAAAATCAAATCCAGACTCTTCATCATGATTATCAAATGGAAACTCAAACAAAATATTGTTATATATTTTAATATACACTGTAATTCCTTGAATGCCCTAAATCGGCCAGTTTTTTTCAAAAGTTGTTAATTGTTCCCTTGTGAAAATTGATTGTGCCTTTAGTTAGCTTTATTTTTCACATTCATAATCAATGTCCAAGGAAAACCAGGGTGAAATTCTCTGTGATTCACTAGATCCGGACTTGACTGCCTGTATTTTTCAGCCCCATATTGTTAACGTCACCCTGCCTCTGTCTTGTCAGGTGTCCATCCGTCTGGACGGTGAGAACAAGGCGGTGGAGTACAACGCTGTCGGGCTGACAAAAGATGCTGTCAGAGCCGTGTTCAAGAACCCTGAAGTTGACAACCTGTTCGATCGCAACTGGCACAAGATTGCCCTCAGTGTGGAGGCCAAGGCTGTGTCTCTATACCTGGACTGCAAACACATCCAGACTCTGCCCATCGAAGACAGAGAGGACATTGATATCCAAGGGAAGACAGTGATTGGAAAGAGGCTGTATGACAGCGTGCCAATTGACGTAAGTCTTCACCTGCATGTGTGGTAGTTTTAAGGTCCAGTGTGTAAGATTTAGGTGAAAGGGATCTATTGGCAGAACATTTAACATAAAAATAATCCTTGTGATGTTTTCACTAGTATGTGATATAGCAACTAAATTGTACGAATTGTTGTTTTCTTTACCCTAGAATGAGACCTTTATACATAAAAACTTTATAGTTATATCAGGAGCGAGTCCTCTCTACGGAGGCCACCATGTTTTTTACACTAGTCCAAACTGGACAAACTAAAAACTTGAGTTTTTATGACAACTGAAGGCTACCACAGGTTCTCTATCATGTTTTGAAGGGGAGAGTGAGGTGATGGGTATTCAGCTCCAACATGCAACACTACCACTAGATGTCACTAAATTCTACACACTGAACCTTTAAAGAACTTGTGGACTGTAGTTACATTAAGCACTATGGGAAGTAGTATCATATTGTCAGTATCCCTGTGTCGTCCATTGTGTGATTATCTTGAAGTTGATCTGTTCATCAATTCTCTGTGTCCATGCAGTTTGACCTCCAAAGGATGATGGTCTATTGTGATTCCAAGCACGCAGAGCTGGAAACCTGCTGTGATCTACCCAATGGACCTGTGAGTATTTCAGGCTATAGACCTACTGTCTGTACCTTTTGTCTGTGAATGTGAAGCCATATATTTTAGAGGCTGCAATGTCACAAATCTCCTTATATCCTGTACACATAGAGATTATCAAAGAGTTGGTTGTCTATAAATATAGTAGCCTAATATATAGTAATTATGTAGATAACAAAAGAGAGATACATGAAAACATGAAGTGGTTATAAGTGAAAGTCACATTGGTAGATTTGTTTCTAATTGCAGGTTGCTTTCACTGACTACACTTTCTTGCTAGTCTGTAATTTGAAATACAAATTTTGAGCTTGAAAACACACTGATAGGTTAGTTAAATGAGCACTTTTTGGTTTACCTACCATAGCCAACATGTCACCAAGCTAATTTTGTATAGACACAGAAAACTACTGCAGGCTAAACGTTCAGACGACTACTGCTATGCTGGTGAGCCGTGTCCACAAGAGGGCAGTGTTGGGTGCTGGCTTTATACCTTCACTAAAAAAACAAAACTACTCAGATAAATTACCACTTATTGTGAAAGCCACTAAACCAGAATATTTCGTTTGACATTTTATGGAAAATATGTCTGGAGTTTTTTAGCTAGCTCATTGTGAAAGCAAGATAGAAAGTGACAGCGTGTAAAGTAAATGCTCCTAAAGCCATTTTTTTCTACATAACAACCAAATAACAACGTAAAATAACGCTTTTAGGTATTTCAATGTGTTTTTCTGACATTGACTATTGCTCATCTTTATGCTAAGCTAACTGCCCTCTGGTTGCACACCATATTGTTTCCACTGAAGTAAAGAAGAATATTTCCACAAATGACTAACTCTTGCCTTTAATAAAACAAGACCTTGTTAGGTCTAACACTCGTGTGCACAAATATCCTCTTTTCAGTGCCCTAAGAAAGTGGTGACAGAGGCTCCCCCTATGGAGATCCCCACTCCGACCCCGACTGTCGTAGAGCAACAAAGAGGCCCGCAAGTCAACTGCTCATGTTCTGCAGGAGGGAAGGTACGGCCACCTGATTTTACCAGACTTCAACCCCCTGTCTCTTATGACTATCAAATGAGTGGGAATCCTTTCTGTAAGGGCTTTCCATAGACATCTGTTTTTCCATTCCTCACAGGGAGAGATCGGTTCACCTGGTGTTGCAGGTCCCATGGGTGAAAAGGTCATCTACCACTGCCTTTAAGTACTAGTTTGTGTGTGACAACAGATTTCAGTTCCATAATGCTCCAGAGTTGTCTGTTCGACTTTTCTATTGTGTGAACATGCCTACGTTTGCAGGGTGAAACTGGCCCTGTGGGCGCCATCGGACCGACGGGCAGCAGAGGAGAAAAAGGAGAAACTGTATGAAAACCTAAACTGTGTATATTCACATGTGTTATTTCATTTTCATGAGGAGATAATACTTTATACGCTAACAGCTAATTGACTGAGTTCCAAGTTCATGTTCAGTGCAGTGATCAATGGCAGACATATTGTTTGATAAACTCAAATAATTTCAGATTGCATGCTTTCCAGCTATTCTGCTTTTCTTCCCGCCTCGATAATAATTGATCCTTATCGATTAATTATTTGCAGGGCAGAGTAATCTCTGTCAAAGGTGGCAGAGGTGACAAGGTAAGTAAAACTATTCATCCTGATGCTGCATGAGCATCACTGACATGTTTGTCTTCATGCATATTTTATATGCATGCACGCATGTATCTCGGACCAAACATTGTAATTTCTATTCTTTCTTACTTTATATATTTATCTCATACTTCTTTTCAGTCAGGGAGTGGCTAGGAAAGTGCTCATACAGCTGTTTTTGTCAGAATTACAGGTCATGTTACCACAGAGGATGTGTAGCACAGAGGGCAGGCCTACGCAGACGCCCCCCCAGTCTGTTCAAATCACAGTGTCTGTGCTGCCCGGCAGTGCCAGCTGGGAGTATAATTTATTCCTGGAGACAAAATCCTTGCCATGCATCATTCAAGCTGTCCTGAGAGGGACACTTATAATGGTCCCAAGACTTTTGGAAGATGGAATTAGTCTTCCCACTTGTGTTATGTACTGGCTCTCACAGTTTGGAGAATGCACCTGTAAATTATTTGGCTCTATACCTCATTTCTCACTCACCCAAAAAGAAAAGTTTACTTTAAATGCCACAGTCAGGCAGACAACAGAACTCTCTTCATGATAAATGTATTTTCGTATAATTCGTATAATATGCTCTTGCTCCTGGAAAACTGGCTGGTTTGATAAAACTGCATTAAGTCACACTTTAATGCAAAGCTCCCCTGCTGTTTTTCCAGTCCTTACTTTTTTTTGCATGAGCATCTGTCTTCACTGTCTCCCAGAGAAGGCTGCAATGTGTTGTAAACTTTTCTAAATCCGATGCCAAAACATGATGTCAGCCCTACTTCAAGCCGAGATTAAAATGCCTTTACTTCAACTTATTTCGATGGCTTCTAATTGCACCTTTAATGGACTAGAACAGGCAATTCCACATGAAGCGTGTTGATAAATACAATGTATTTTTGCGTTATAGGGCAGAGCAGAGCAGGGAACGTTCTCCTAATCTGTGTGATGAAAGAAATGACGTGTGTTAAAATGATATAAGCTCCCTAAAATAATTAAAGGGCGACCTTCTGTGACTTGTAAAGTGGTTTATGAAGCAGAGGGAAGTCTTGCGGTGGGCAAGACCTCGTGGCACTGTGTAATTTAACAGCCATTACTCTTCACTCAGTCCAGCTAACGAATTCCAAGGGATTCCTTGGCACAGAATATGACATCAGCGCACAAACCCAAAGTGCAGAACCTTGAAGACAATTAAAAGCCATTGTTCCTTAGGTCTTAGGTTGGATGTGTGACCAGACTAAAGTTGGTCTTGGTTTTCGACTGGCCTCCAACCAACCCTTTACTCAAAAGTGTGTTTGTGTGTTGTCTTGATTTAACTCTTTCTGTTTTGTGTGAAATATAATCTTCTCACTTTTTTTCCATCTTCCATTGTTTGATGATACAAATCCATGAATTCACCTCTAACATTTGTACTTTGTCCTACATTAATCCTCCAGCCTCCACCTACTAAACCACGTTGTGTGATGCTTCCAGGTTGATTGTCATCCGTATGACCGTCCATTGTGCATGTGTGTGTGTGTGGAACAGTCAAAGTAAATACTTTGCCTTTTGCTTACAGGGTGATACAGGCAGAATAGGGTTGACAGGTGCTCCTGGACAAAAAGGAGAGAAGGTGTGACATTCGTGAACCTGGAAACATGGAGGATTTCGTTGTTTTTACCATGAATCTTAAAAGTACACATATTCGTATTAATTGTGTGTTTCCACACATTTGGCAGGGCCTTGGTGGTGTGCCAGGTATCGATGGCTTATCTGGAGACAAAGGAGACAAAGTAAGGAATACACTTGTTTTGATATTAGAGTCTGAAGCATTTGGACCTTGAACATGTGAATGTTTTCATGGGTGTGTGTTCTTTGTAAACAGGGTGAATCAGGACAGGCTGGTGCTCCAGGGTTGGCGGGTCCAGCTGGACTAAAGGTGTGTGAATGTGGTTTTCCAATTTGTTAATCCATCCATGAACCAGTGCACACCAATTTGGCTCATTTAAAGGGTTTGAATATTATTTTGATGCAGGGGGAAAGAACATCATTCTGGTATTGGCACTGAGACACACTTGTTTTGTTAAGTGGGCATACGTACGTTTTTCTGGACAATTACCTCTCAGCCTGCTATTGATTTCCTGTGAAAAGGAGGAGGGAGGCGGTTGTCAGTTTGGTTGACTTTCCTTGGATGAAGCACCAGCTGGTGGAGGAGCCAGGGGGTGGGGGGGGCATAAGTGGCTGACTGGCTGGCCGGGGGTTTGGCCAATAGACAGACAGGCTGTTGAGAGATTGGCCGCAGACTTTTGATAAAATTCACGGAATACTAAATCAGAGAAATGGCTAAAGACCATAGATGTAAATAGAAATTTTAGGAAAGGAAAATAGAGCCTAATGGTTCCAATTTAGATGTGAAATACAATGTGGGGTTAGTGTTAAATTAGCATTAGACAAAATAGTTACAGTAACAAATAACCTTTGACAAAAGTCTAAATGACAGTTATTTGGCCATTGCTCAGAAGCTGTGCAGAAATGAGAGCTAATCAAACCAAAAGCTAAAAACAACCTTTTTTTATTTACATAATAACGACTGAATCAAACTTGCTTTGACATGGTTCAGTTTCTAGTAAGTACATTTTCAGTGACACAATTGCTGCAGTCTTAGGAAATAAATCTATTATAAACCCACTGTGCTAAGAACCTAGCACAAGCAGTAGGTAAACAAAATCAGCAGCTAACATTAGCTTGTGATAGCTAATTAGCAGCTAAAGAGATATACCTTTGTAACTAGAATAAAACAAGAGAATGACAGAATGTGTATGACACATTTAATAACAGTAGTGCTAATAAACAGTAAAAACGTTAGCTTTCACTATTGTTAATACACAGGGCGGCCATCGTAGATTCCGAAGTTGGGATGGTAAGGTAATTCCGAGCTCAGAGGTGTAATGGAACGCTGCTACTGGTTTGTATTGCAGTACTATGAAAGCCAGGTGGCCCGCTAAGTAGATCAGACATCATTACCTCTATGCCTTTGTAAAAGCATGGCTGTGTCACTGGGAGCCAAGTGGACTACAGCCATCATTAATTCATTATTTACACAAGTGATTTTCCAATTGTAACATTCCAAAATGTCTTTTTTGAAAAAGAGCAATTTAGTCAAATAACCTTTTCAATCTAATAGTGAATGATCGTGGTTAAACATCAGTAGCTGACATAGAAGTGTCATTTAACTGTGGAGCGCTAACGTCTAATCGAACTGTCTTTACAAGATTTAGCGATTGTAATCAAACTAACAATCATGGGATAAATATTCTACACATTATTGCATCATTTTACTAATTGTCATGAATGTGAGTAAGAACAAAAAGGCAACTGATGTTTTCACTAATAGTGGCTTTACAGCTTCAAATGGGTTCCACTATGTACATTTTGTAACTGAACAGCTATTTGCAGGTTTTTAAAAAAAAACAACAAAACTAAAAAGTCAGTCTAGAAGAATACCTTACAAATTAATATTGAAAAACAAATTACATTCTTTGCATGAAAACAGAATGAAAATGAGGTCAGAGGTCAAAGTGGAAGGTTCTCCCATTGGGGGGGTCTTGTGACTGACAGCTGCAGTTTCTTTTTAGGGGGCACAGGTTTCTTCGTTGGCCTCTTAAATGTCTTACATTGATTCAGCTCTGACTCAGCACTCCCCAGTTGGCCCATTGCAGATTGTTGAGTCAGCGACACAGGCACTTTTGGAAAGTGCCAAGTCAATAACTTCCACTTAGATAATGTTGTTCATTTTGTATCATACAGGGAATTCAAGGAGACTCAGGAGATTCCGGCACTCCCGGACCAAAAGGTGTCATTGTGAGTATAATCTGAGCGAACCTCAAATGATCAGTTAAGATCTGATAGTGATAAATGATAATATTCTTGTTTGAATCGACATTAATATCTTTCTGTGTTTTGTTTTAGGGTGAATCAGGCATACAAGGTGAAAATGGAACTCCAGGGACAGCGGTAAGTAACATTGTGACAGTTTCTTGAGTGTCAAAACCAAATAAGGTATTTTTAATCATATTCAGACAACATATACTGTATATAACTTGGTAACTTCCTTCTAGGACCTTCACAGCAACACATACAGTAGGGATTCAGCATCCCTTTAAGGGCATTTGATCAAAATAGTCTTTGCTCAAGGACAAGAGAGTTACTCAGTTACTTCCCGTCCATGTTTTCCCTCAGTGTCTTGGGATTTGAACAGTAATGCTGGGTTGGACCTGTACAGAATGGACTTCTTACTGCTAATCCTAATGACGGGGTTAATTTCTAAGAGAGAGAGAGAGTGAGAGAGAGAGTTCTCCTCAGAGGACCTGAGAAGTGAGGGGCGTAATTGTACAAACAGATGTGGCTTCCTTGATTCACTCTCCACACTTCCTGTCGGACTCTGTGGGGGCGTACGGCTATAATGCACCTCATTCAGGCCTCGTACAGCTTTATTGATGTCTGAAGTTTCCTTTGAGCTGCTAACACTTTCTTACTATTGCCATCCAAGTGATGGTCAGTATGCAGACTGTTAATAAATCAGAAAAAGGTTATCTGACCTATTAATGACTTTCTACTTAAGTTTAGTTGTTTAAGTCATTGTAATTGTACTGATAGTACAGGTAACAGGTCAAAGGATTACTAAAGTGAGATATTATAACAACTTCAAAGTCATGGTAGAATATCATCTTGAATTTTAAACCACAGTAAAAAGTAGTCAACACAGAATCAGTGCAGTGATTAGTTCTCCATATGGCATTAAGATGTGCAGCAGGCTCTAGGCACACTATAGCTTCATTCACACATGCCGGTGCCAGGTTTGAGCTGTCTGTCAGCCAGTCACTAAGTAATTTCCTGCAGGTAAAAACTGGAAAAGCTTCTGCCTCAGTATGTTAAGTGACAAAGGGAACAGCCTGGGTGTTTAAGAGGAAGCACCTGGGGTTCAGGTCAGGGTAATGTTTGCTAACGGGAAAGTCGTAGATGTGCTTAGGGTTATGCAGCACTGTCCACTTTTCACTAGCAAGCCAGCAGCTATAGGGATGACAATGTTGGTTGGCCAGTCCACCACTTCCAGACGGAAATATCTCAGCTGGAGGGATTGGTATGGAATTTGGTGCTGATATGCATGGTCTCCAGATGCTGAATTGTAATGGCTGTGATCTACTTGATTTTTCAACCAGCGTCCAATCCGTGCAAAACTATTGTCATTCTCAGCATTGTGCAAGTTAGCAAATGTTGGCATGCTAACACGCTAAATTAATATATGGTGAACATCAAGCATGTTGTGAGATGTGTACCAACAGTGAGAGGAGCTAAAGAGCCGATAGTATGTTCCTCGTCTTTATCTGCCATGGTAGCTAACCCTGCACATGTCAACTGTACAAAACCTTTATTTGTTCGAAGCAGAGTGGAAATGTTTTATTTTATTTTATTTTATTTTATTTTATTAGTTGTCGAAGAATAACTAATAGTATTGTTATTAGTAGCTATTATGTTTATTATGGTTTAAAAAATTAAGTTGAAATGTGGGAAAATATGGCAACAAAAAAGAGAAGTTTATAAGAAAAAAATGAAGCAAACTATACTGGAATGAATCGTAACCTACGTGAAGCATTTTTAAGGAAATCCAAATGAAAACTGTGCTACGTTTCAATGGCACCTTGTCTACTGTCTTTAGTGAGAAATGCTTCATACATGTTTTCCCCTCCACCTGTTTCCATTGTAGGGCCTGGCAGGTGTGGATGGATTACCAGGAAAACCTGGCTTTCCTGGTAAAAATGTGAGTTGTGTCTCTGTGTTTAGCTGCTGCATTTACACACACACCTCAGACAATAACAGCCTGCACCACACGAGTTGAGTTGCCTTTGTATTAATGAAGCTCTTGTTTAAAATGGATTAGGGTTTCAGAGGATTGGTTGGTGTACCCGGGCCGAGCGGAGTTAAAGGCAACAAGGTATGTATGTGTGTGTGTATGCAAAACACTCTGCTCGCTTGATTCAAAGAGGACATAGCCTTAAGCATAATGTTATTAAGCTGTGCTGATATAAATCATTCTAAAGAGCTATCATCAGATCCCTCTGTGCTCTCCAGACATTCCTCAGTCTCCTCCGTGCACCATCAAAGTTGGCCCACTCATTTGTCTGAGAAAATAAAATGCAGAGTTCATTTGTCTGTCTGTAATTACTGACTTTGATTATTCCTCCAGTCGTGCACGCATACTTATACCACACCCATGCACATGCAAAGGACCCGCGCACATACACAGAGAATTGCCAATGGCACTTTACCCACAAGTTTCACTTTCCATGGAGCCTTCGATAAGTGCACGCTTTAACACGCGTCATCTCATAAATTACGGTCCTTGCTGTATCATTAACATATTGCCTGAGGGACCTTAAATGTCTCTTGATTCTAATGACGGGGTTTTCAACTTTGTTGTGTGAACTGTGTCACAGGGGGAGAGAGGCCTTCCTGGAATACCTGGGGATGTGGTAAGTGTCACGAATTGAGCAAAGGGATATATGAAATACAAGTGGGAATAGGAAAATAAACTAAAAGAAACACTTGCATAGTGAAAGTTGTGTGTATTTGAACTACAATCAATAATACATTGAATTATTACTGTGAATCTTTGGTTACTATTTTAATAATTGATTTTATCTTATTTTCATTTTTAAGCAGTTGGGTCAAAAGTTTTAGATTCTAAAATATGACGATGTTGCAGCTTTTTGTTCATAGATTAAAATTAACCAAATTAAAGTTTAGATATTTAGTCAGATCAAACAAGCAACATGAATACATACATCCTGTGGAAAATCAGAATAGCAATTTTTTATTTTCTGATGTCCTCACGTGTTAGGACAGGCTGCACCACAGTGGAAATAACTCTTATGTTCAAAGTTCATTTACTTAGTGTCGTTTGGATTTCATGACTTTGGGGATTTTTGGGGTTGGACTTGTTTCTATTATTTCCTGTTTTACTTTGAAGTGACGTCTCTTATTCACTTGACTTCTGTCCTTGCCTGGTTTCCCTCCTTTGTGTTTGTCTGTCCCGCCCCAATGTGTTTCACCTGTGTCCAATCATCCCTGCCTGGCTTGTGCATTTAATGTCAGTGCGACCAGTCTTTGTTGGGTTGTCTGTTGTGCTTCTATTCCTGCTCTTTGCGTTACTTCAAACTTGGTTAAGTTATTTATTTGTTCCTTAGTTTTTTCTTGTTTCGCTGCCTGAGTTTGAGTTTTGTATCTCCCCAGTTTCTATTTGTCTTAAATCAAACATTGTTCCTCTGCACTACTTGCTTTGTCCAACATCTGCTCTTTGTTGTCCTGTAAAACCACAACGCTTAACAATATGTGATGTAATATGATCCGGTTGGCTCAATGAGTCTTACAATAATATACTATAATGAGAATCATCAATTTAACTTAATGGATCTGATTATTAATTGTTTTTAATTTCAGGTTCAAAATGATGGTTTACGGGGTGAAAACGTGAGTCATTGTTCAATAGTAAAATGATCTTTTTGCCTCATTAAAAGATTGAGTAAAGATTTAAAGACCACTTGTCCCATAACATATGACTAACTATACTGTATAACTGGAATTGAAATGGGAAGCAAATTTTGAATGTCTCTTTAAATCCACAAGGAAAAATGATGATCACCTTAATTAAAAATTTTAAAAAACACAACTGAGTACACCACTATGGACTGTCTATATGATATGTGTGTATGTTGGACATGTTTCAGGGAGTTGCTGGACCTCCTGGGCCTCCAGGAGCTGAGGGCCCCCCAGGACCTTCTGTAAGAATCGTGATTTATTTCTTCCTTCCTCCATGTTTCCACCTTTTTTTTCAGTTGTGCTTTGTTGTTGTGGAACAGTAACCTGTTCAGATGTAGTTCTGAGCAGTACGTGAAAGCACCGTTCATGCTGTGTGAACACTTGATGACTGAACATCTCATTCCTCAGGGTCCTCCTGGTGTGGTAGGTCTGCCCGGGGAGCCTGGAGAGTTTGGCCAAAGGGTAAGAATCTTGTTTTGATGGAAGACAATGTGAGCATGGCTTCCATTCACTACAGGCTACACCTGTCAAACATCTACACATGTGACGTGTAATCCTATCTGTTGTTGTTTTGGCTCCCAGTACTGTCATCATATCTATACCTGAGTTTACAGCACATTACTGACACAGTGTCCCCTTACAAAATGTAGTCAGAAACACAACAGCTCTGGAGGTGAAATGGTCGTGACATGTGATGAATAAATCTGAGGTGGCAATCCATCACTCCTTTTTTAAATGTATGCATCTGTCAGTCATGTAATCTGAACTTTGACAGGACCGTGAACTCCTCACAAGTCATGGCCACATTCCCTGTACTTCTCATGTAACCTTAACATTTAAAGAGTTTATTATATATGATCACAACATGAAAGGCTCATGCACCTCCTGAACATAATGTGAGTTGTTTACATTGTTTGCCATCATTCTGCAATTGGGAAATATTTTAAATGAATCTATTAAAAACATTGGAAAATATTCATACTTAATGTATCATGCAGAATCTTTAACATCATATTTTAATGACTTGATTTAAAGTTTATACTTGATATGTTAAGTGTTCCTGCCCAAAAAACGAGTTTAATTGGGGTTTATACCATAAATCAAATATCAATACTCTTGAATTAACTGCATTCAGGTCTAATTTGAAATAAATAGAAGTTTATATTGTATTGTCCTTTAACCTGTATTTATCATATTCATATTCAGTTAAAAAAAAATAGATATTATTCTTCACGCTAATCAAAGCTGATACTTTTATCATTGCTTGTAAAACTATCTCAAAACTGTACCTCGTCTCTCATTCTATTCCCATCTCCTCACTGGGCTCATATAATTAAAACAGACACAGTGATTCTACATAATCGGTTCCTCCAAAACATAAACAAAGATGGTGATAATGACATTTTGTCCTGGGAGCAATTAACGTCTCATCAGCATCACGTTGGAATCAACATTTGCTCGGTAGGGCAGCCGAGTCGTGCCGGGCTTCCTCTCGTCGTGAACGAAAGACGATGTCCTCAGAAATCTCAGAGGGAATTATAATTTAACAATAAATAAAGTGATCACACTGGGCTCAGGGATTTTTCTCTCTGGGTTTAGAGTTGTTGTACCTCAAGGACAGGGTGTGAGAGGGGGTGAAGGTGGGCTGAGAGCTGTGATAATAGGGTGGTCTCTGCTGCCGCCTGCACTAATAGAGTTGGCTGTATGGTTGAGTTGGTATAGATTGAGCCGCTCTCAACCCCGACTGCTGCAAAGCTTTCATCAACCATCAATGTCACCGCTGCTGAGCCCTGTCTATTCACCTTTATCCTGGTATGACAGCTGAGGGCAGGCCGAGCTGGAATGTGGACAATGGAAACAACAAGAGAACACATCAACAAACATGAAGAAAAGAACAGAGATTAAGGACTATATCTAATTTTATTATTATTATTATTTTGTCTTCTTTGAAAGAGACATGTTTTGGGGATGTGAGCGAGCAACACATTGCATTAACTAGTTTAATACAATAAACTTAATTTCTAAATTAAATGACCACTTTAGTCTTTACTTTCATATTGAATCTACAAAGTGTAATACACTTTAAAATATGATTTTTAATATAGCTTGACCAAAATACATCACAAGAATTCCAAAAGGGTTAATGCATAGGCCGTATATAAAGAAAAGTGAAACCAACCTGCCTTTGTCACCATCTAGTGGCTTCATGCAGTATAGGTCATAAATCCTAAGGTTTACCATGTTTGCAGATGGGACAGGAGCCAAACACTAAAATCAAATTACACTTTGAACAAACTTTGTGAAAGTGTTCAATTACAGTTTTAATCAGAAAATGTTAAATTAAAAGTTCCAGTGTCTTAAGCTAGCAGATAAGCTTGTTTTCTCAGCTTTGACTTGTGACTGCATTTAGCTGCTGCCTCATTGTGGCAATTTTAGTTTAGTTTTAGTGTTAGTAATAACAATAGTAATCACAATAATTAACGCTACTTTAGGCGAATGTTCACACAAATTGAATGTTTTTATCCACTCTGGATTAGTTTCAATGTTGTCACCTGACCACTTACTCAATATAACTAACAATTAATATTATTATAATTAAACCTTAACTTAACACTTGGAGCTTTATATTTTCCCGAAATTGTTTTATATCAGGAAAAAAATCCTAGATAAATATTAGTCAATTACAGACCTGCACATTTAAGTCCTCTGGTTTTATTTCACAGCTTCAATGTAATGTTGTTTGAAACCTTGCTCCTGTGTGAGAAATACTTATCTTGATTGAATAATTAGGCATTTGAAAAAATCAGTGTCACCTACAATAATGAATCAATTAAAAAAAGCTCTGGCATATTTGCTGAACCCCAAAATTAAAAAATACATAAATACAGATGACATGACCTCAGTGTTTTTATTAAAAACTGAAAACAGTGCCCCCCCCCCCTCCCCCAATTGCCTGTTCAATGTTTTAATGTTGCTTTTAATTTGATGTACTGTTGTTGTTTTTTTAGGGCAAGAAGGGTGAAAATGGATTACCTGGAGTTGATGGCCTTCCTGGACCTCCTGTAAGAACAATTTTCCTTTCATAACAAGCAAAGAGCATATGTTGACAACACACCTTTTTAAAATGTCCAGCTCTTTACTTTTGTTGTGCCTCAATAACATTTCAAGGAGAACTGGGGAGAATTAATTTGATGTTTTAACCGTGTGGGTTGTTCAATATTTGATGTGACCCACAAAGCAGTGGCTGTTCTCTCAGAGGGGTCTTCACTGTGTGTGTGTGTGTGTGTGTGTGTGTGTGTGTTTTAATAGAGGGAAAAACAAACCTGCCAGTTTAAAACCAACAGCTTATGTCAATTAATTTAGCAAATTGCTCCCTGGTGCACTCTGGAAATACACCTGTCTCTAAGTGGTATCCGAGGTCTAATGAGCCGTGTACTGCACTTATATCCCCCTCTTGTGGCTGCTCGCTGGTATTGAATGTACACTGTGATTTGGAGGTCACGCGAATACAATAATTTTGGGAAAATCTAAATATTTGGCAAGAAATATTTCAGAAAGATATTTATTTCATTTAGAAAAATGTATTTTATTTTTATTTTGCAGGGTCCTCAGGGTCCATCTGGGCCAACAGGAAGCCGAGGACATACTGGACCTCCTGTAAGTGACCAGAGACCAGAATCAGGACGTGGCAGTGATGAGCCTGTTATAGAATGTTGATCATGGTGATGTACCGCTTCTTTCTTTACAGGGTCTTCCTGGTGAAATTGGATTTTCAGGCAAACCAGGGGAGTCTGGGAAGTCTGTGAGTTATTTGTCATTTCTTGACTCATTCATGTTTAATTTCTTTGCACATGACACTAAATGTCCTTTTGTCACTGATCTTCAAAGGGTCTTCCTGGTAAAGATGGTCTCGACGGTCTTCAGGGAAATGATGGTGCCACGGTCAGTATCACCATTAACTTTTCTTCTCTTTCTTTGCCTTCCTTGCTTGCCTGAGACTTTAAAGCTGCATCAGTCATGAACAAACCTGAATGTGAAAGTTGAAACCACAGAGAATTGGTACTTGGTCTTACTGACCAGTCAAAGTGCTTAACAGTACACGTCACACTTACCCATTCACTCACATATTCATATAGTGCTACTATACACAGTCAGGGGTCATTTGGGGTTCAGTAACTTGCCCAAGGACACTTCAGAATTGACTCTTTTTGCGTCACTCTCACTTTGCTCATGTGGCTCATTTAAAGATATCGAACATCATTCATTGACTTATCTTCTTTTTTTTTTTGCTTCTTTGTTCTATTTATGGAACACTTCGACTTCCATTATTCTGTACACCCTTTACTTTATGTTTTTATAATTACACATTACCATAACTGCTACAGATGGGGCTGCTGTAAACAGTTTTGCATAATTTAGAAAGTTATAAAGCATAACTTTATCAAGCTGCAGTAACTAAAACATCATGTATTTCTATTTGTTAACCTAAGAAAATGAGTGAAGAATGCCATAGGAGCTAAATGTGTGAGCTAAGATAGCATTACTTGTGAAGCTAGCTCCCATCCTGTTTACAGACCTTAGAATCACTACCTACATTTATTTAAATCATGTAAGACGAAAAAGAAAATTCAGTCTGAACATGAGAAAAATGGAGCTTGTGTATAACATTTTAAACTGGTGTACTTAAATTTAATGTAGAAGATGGGTTGTGGTACATTTACCTACATACAGTACCTGCATAGTGCATACTGTAACTACATTCATTTCAAACATTTATTATTGTGACATCCAAATCATAATCTTGTGTCTGTGAAGGGGCCCAGGGGAGAGCGCGGAGCAGATGGTTTTTCTGGAAAGCCTGGAACTAAGGTACAGTGTCTTCATCTTAACCCAGAAACCTGCAGGAAAAATGCACCCTACTGAGATAAATGCATGTGTATTCTCCAAATGCAAATCTGACATTTTAATGTTTGTGTTTTTTCTCCCCAGGGGGAAGACGGCCCACCTGGACCAAGAGGACCTTCAGGGGAGAGAGTGAGTTCACAGCTGTCGACTTTGCTTTAGTTTTTTTTTTTAAGACAGTGAAAAAACATTCAACATGTCACTCACATGCGTGTTGTCTTTTAGGGAGAAGGTGGTTCCCCTGGACAACCAGGAGCTGATGGAGGAAGAGGAGATAGGGGCGTCCCGGTGGGTGTGACTCAGTGCATCTTATCACGCATCCCCAGATGTATGCTCAGTCAACAAGACCAAGGACGGCCATTTTACAAGATTGGCCTCTGTTATTGATTTAATATTGACCTACACAATGTCAACGACTGTGCATGGACAGACGCCCTCTGAAGATCATTTAGATGGACGGATGTACTTTATTCATCCCGAACTGGGAAATTCCTATGAGACTGCAGCAAGGTATCAACACATATATATATAGATATAGATCAATAGATATGTATATGTGTTGTATATCGGTAAAGTAAACCTTAAAGACTCAGTGTGTAAGATTTATGTGAAAGGATCTATTGGTAGAAATTGAATATAAAATAATCCTGGTGATGTTTTCACTAGTGTGTTTCATCTAAATTGTACGAATTGTCGTTTTCTTTAGCCTAAAATCAACCCTTTATATTGTCCTCTCTACTGAGGCCACCATGTTTTTTTACAGTAGCTCAGACAGGACAAACTAAACCCCAGTTTTGAGTTTTTATGACAACTAAAGGCTACCACAGGTTCTGGAAAGGGGGGGTGAAGTGAGGAGTGTTCAGCTGCAACATGCGACTTCACCACTAGATTCCACTAAATTCTACACACTGAACCTTTTAATTTGGCTGAGTAACCTTACCAGGAGCAACTATTCTCAATTTACTGTACAAATGAAACAAAACATGTTATTGCCTGTTCATAATTTATAAATATTGTCAGTGGATGTCTAAATATTTCAATGTTTTGATTTTGGCCTCTATCATAGGGAGAAAGAGGAATGAATGGACCGTTTGGGCCAAAAGGTGAAAAGGGAGACAAGGTAAATAAAAAGGAATGAGCCTGTTTTTCATATGTTGTACAACTTTATTGTTTTAAAATGATTTCCTAAATATAATGTATGCAGACAGCAGTGCTGCCTTCACTCTACCATGGTACAGTAGATGGAGTCCTCCTGCTCTGTCAGTAGTGGACACGCTGCACTGTTAGCTGTAATTAGGTCATTAGTATGCAGACAATGAACATATTGTCTCTTGCCTCAGGGTGAAGTGGGAACGATGGGACCACCCGGCGCTCCAGGAGATGTCAGTAATATTTCTCTCCTTTCTATTGTGCATGTTTTTTGGGTTTTTAACGCACTGAAATATACTGTATAAGAACGTAATGATAAAAGACGTTGAGTCAATGATACTGTTTGTCTGAACACTGCCGATGAAAGTAAATTATTGTCTGTTTTTACCTCTTAGGTGGCAAATGTCATCCCTGAGCCTGGTGAACCTGTGAGTAGATGTTTTTTTTTTAAGCACATGAACCAAACTCTGCTAAAATGTTATTGTTATGCTGCTTTTGGTCATTTTATTTATCCTGTGCTTGGTTTATGTTGAGTTTTAAACCAGTGAATGTTTCATTTGAACTTAAAGTTACATTATACTGCATAGTCACCCAAGTACACTTCTCTACAAACAATCTGTCTGTGGTGAAAGGTGTATATTAAGTACATATTCTCTGTATTTGTGTTCAATTTTATTTTCAATTTTATACTTCCATGTGTTCTCGACTACCGTATTCTATCTGCTGCTGTACTAAGTACATTTCCTCAACAGGATTTCAATAAAGTTCATCTTATCTTTTTGTTCTCACCTCAAGGGAATACCTGGAGAAAACGGCCAGAAAGGAGAACAAGGCAAACCAGGAGAAGTCGTGAGTTTTTGTTCGTGTTGCAGATCTTTTCCTTTTCAATTTGAACTCTGCCGCTGCCTCTGCTAGTGTGCAGACAATCCACTAGATGTCAGTAGAGATCTTTTATGGAAAGCATAGCCTGCTACAGTGAGGGATGCTCGAGGGACATGTTTTAATTGGCTGAGTAAATTAACCTGAAAGGGACACACTGCCCCAATTCTATTATTCATAGATGTACAGGATATTATGTGGACCAGAATAGAATACAGGGAATATAGTTATATTAAGGATCAGCCGGCCTGGAGGCAGCATAAACATTTACAAAAATAAATGGACTATAATTCGCACACACTTAAAAATAAAAAATGCAAGCATGTATTTTTGTTATGTTTCACTTTCTCTTCATGAAGTTGACGGCAATCAGTTCTTACATTTATCGCAGAACTATAGTAATTCTTCATGCATGGATGTTATTATCTCTAACCTTCATTCATTCCATGTCTTTGTCATCGATGAGCATAACAGACCTTCCAGCATCAGAGCCGTATGACAAATATGACATGAGCTAATTTGGTATGTACACTTAAACTATTGGAACTCACATCTTCATTTGTCTGTCATCTCTGAAGGGCCAACGAGGATTACCTGGTGAACAAGGTTTCAAGGGACCAGCTGGACCAGCGGTAACATGCTCCCAATCCCTTACCTCCTTTATTTCATTCATTATAAGTGCAGTACCTTCTGAATCGCTGGTTTTTTGTTTTTTTTCCAGGGTCCAAATGGCGACACCGGACCTACAGGAGAGACGGGACGTGTTGGAGACCCCGTGAGTTGTCTGATTTAATGTGATTCACCATTCCACACCAGGAAGGGAAGATTTACTGATACTTTAACGGCTGATGCGTTTCTCCCAGGGTCCACCTGGCTTAGCTGGTCTTCAAGGTCCTCGTGGATTACCAGGGAGCGTGGTAGGTTTCCTTTCAAGCTTTTCAAATTAATTTAAGGTGCAAGTTATTGATGCCTGCTTGCATTTCCAACGACCATCTACCAGATGAATGTAAGACTGAAATATTCAGTCGCCAACTGAACAAATCACCGCAGTATGAAACCATGAGTTGTCTGTGTTCTAGGGCATACCTGGGATCCTTGGGCCTCCTGGTCCAGCTGGACAGAGGGGAGACAAGGTCAGTCACCGCTATTGGAAAGCTACGGGTCTGTTTGGTCGTATGAGACTTTTGAAAGTTGTTCAGATTATGTTCTGAACAACCGTTGTCAGAGCAGAATGTAAATAAGTCTGCAGAGCTGTGAGAGTGACCTTGCATGTCCTCCATTATAGTTTCAGCAGAGAATTCATCTCAGTCCTGCAGCAGCTGCAGCAGCTACTTGTCGGAGTTTCACAACAGCACTTTCCACTGGCTATTTTTCTTTTTCCACAAGTTACTGCAGTGACTTTTAAAAAAAAGTGCACTGTACTAAATGTTAGTTCCCATGTCCTTATGTGCGTATATTCTCCTGACCTACAGTTGCATGATAAGGGGGCAGAAGTTTACACAATACACCACACCAGTTACACCAGCAACATTACACAAGGAACAGTATTGATGTTGGTCTGAAAGTCAGAATTAAAAGTAGAAACCACACGCTGCAGAAAGTCTTTTGCTAAATATATATATATATACTGTATATATATATCTTGATTCTGACTTTTATTTTAGGGTGAAGTGGGTAAGCCAGGACAATCAGGCCCCACAGGCACACCTGGAGAGCCTGGCTTGACTGGACCTCCTGGACCGCCAGGAAAGGGCAAGGACGGGCAAAGTGTAAGACGCTCATTTTCTCTATTTTCTGATCATTCATATTATATTTAAAACCTGACTATACCTTCATATTGTAGAATTCATAATGATGCTTTGCTGCATTTCAGTGATGGCTTGTGTTTGATTGATTTATGTTAGTTTCAGGGCATTAGGGCTTTTAAGGGGGTATAGCAAATAACGAATTAAATTAAAACTGACTAAATGAAAATGAAATAAATTTTTTTATTTATTAATTATTTGGTTTGTGATTTTTTTTTTTTCATTCTCTACTACAGAATTGGATTTAAAGGAAAATTTTAACTTCATGTTATTTCTTTGTATTTATAATTAGACATTTAAAGAGTTTAGTTTTCAGATTGTAACCACTGTGATGCAGCCTGATGAACATTTAGTTCTCCTTTTACTTCAACTTTAGGGGGCACAAACAATTTATTACATCTAAGCCTGTTACACGCGTGTTAGTGGCTCAAGAGGGATCTGTGGGATGTCTGATTAATTGCCTAAGGGATGTCACTTGAATTAGTGACGACTTTGAGTTTAAAAATGAAAGAAATCTAAGATGTGGAGTAACGAGAACATATCCCACCTTCAAATTGCATCGTGGGTTATGTAGACACCAGTTTTTTTTGCAAGGAAGAATGAGTGGAACAAAACTGTCTATAGGAGTAAAATGTTAAATAATCAGAGTGCACTAAATATCTTTAACGTTGGAAAAGTCATCTCTAATTCTGACCAATCTACAGCATCATATATATTCTATATGTTTTCCAACTCTTTCAATGAGACTTATTTACACTAGACATCAGATTTAAATATTCTCACTGACGTGCAGTACTTTGTACGCGTCCTTGTGGATGTTCTAAACAACTAAGTGATCTGACACTTTCTTACAAGGCTCCTATACACAGCACCTTCTTATAACACAACATTCAGGAGATTGGACCACCGACCTTCTGCAGAGTGGTCACCTGCTCTACTTTCTGAGCCATGGCCGCCCCACAAGCTGTGTATTGGGTTGATTATTGTTTGAATCTCCACTAGAATTTAGAGCTGCACGATTTGAGTTCTCATGTTGAGGTTTTAAACTCCTCATCATCAATGTGTATTTTACCTCATTACTGTGCTTACACAATGCATAAGCATTATAATTTACATATATACTGAGCCTTTGTCATATTGTTATTGATGAAAATTATATTGCGATGATCATTGATTTTGTTTCATTGCCCAGCCCTTGTTCTGCATAAAAAGTAAAGTTTAAGATTTACCTACCAACAGGTCAGTATCAAAAGTAACGGTATTTTAGTCATCGGAAACAAAATGTCTGCTTCACATTCAGCTGTTCATAATAAAAACCTCATGAACAGTCTCTTGCTTTCCACATGTGTTCTGCCTGTAAACGTCACGCTGCCTGAGATAGAGGCCGAACCACTGCACAATATTAGAGGGAAATTACTCTCAGTAAATGAGTCTGAGTTGGCACATTTTGCTGAGCAGCTCAACATGTTTCTTCATCATTTTTCACCTCAGACATGTGGCCGAGCTGCTGACGAGGCAGCAGCAAACAGGAAAAGCCCCGTTAAGACATATCACTTTAAAGCAACAGATCTGGCTCACAGCGGTTCTGGGGTTTTTTTTTTTTTTTTTTTACAGCTGCCAGGTGTGGCCCCCAAGGCCTCGCTAACAATTATGTGCATGAGGGGATGGCAACTCGTACACACCTTCAGCCTGAAATGATTTATTTGAAAGAAGTTTGATTTCAGTGTTTAAGAAGCAGGATATTTGATTTATGTTATTTGTTGATATTGTAGGGAGAACCAGGACCACAGGGAATTCAAGGACCCCAAGGGCCAAAGGTAACATCGTGTGTGTGTGTGTGTGTGTGTGTGTGTGTGTGTGTGTGTGTGTGTGTGTGTGTGTGTGTGTGTGTGTGTGTGTGTGTGTGTGTGTGTGTGTGTGTGTGTGTGTGTGTGAAAGTAATCTTTGTAGGTTGCCTGAGGTGTTTCTTTTATATCATGCACAGGTGCTTTTTTTTGTTGGTTTGAAGACTTTTTTTCCGGCACAGATGAGAACAACTATTCATTTTTGTTGAAAGCAGCAAAAAGCAATTTCTATGTCCACCGCACTGTGACCGTTGCTCTGATTATGAACGGCTGTTTGCTGCGGAGAGCCGGGTGTCTGGGGCGCTGAGCAGACGAGGCCGGACAGGGGACGTTAGCTGGATTTATGGTGTTGAATTGCTCACCCTCATCACCAATACATGTTCTCGTTTGAGAAGCAAAATGTCAACGGCACATTGTATCTTTTTTTTTTCTTTCCCATCGCTGAATAAAAATGTTTCGGTATTTCTGGGATCAGCAGGCATCGCAGAATGTGACGGTTTCTGTGCCGAGTTAGCCAAACATTATGGCTGATCTGACATTATCTGAAGAGCAGGATAGTGATTTTTTTTTCTTTTCTGCCAGGGTCAACCAGGATCCCGAGGAGAATCGGGGGCACCAGGGGACAGGGGCACTCCAGGAGAAGGCAAAGTGGGACAAGTGGTATGAGCATCAATGCCACTGATACTTGCTGCCTATTGCGTATTTATTTACATATCACCGAATATTACAAAGCTTGTCTTTCACAGGGGTCACAAGGAAATAATGGCGAGCCTGGACCTGCTGTAAGTGTTTTCAAAATATTACTGTTGAATATTTCTCCTCAAGTGCTTCTCTGATATGTGTTAATCCGGGTTTCAGGGCTTGAGGGGTCTACCTGGAGTTGCTGGTCCTCAGGGTCCAGCAGGACACAACGTAAGTGCAAAGATTAATAATGAACGAGTTTTATTCACATTCCCACTCCTCTCCTTCATTATGTCAACCTTCTATCATTACCATAAGTTTTTTCATAGATATCAATGTATCTCGTAACCAATTTATCAGCAGTTGATAAAATGGTTGATTTATTGTCCTTGGCTCTGAATACAGGGTTTACCAGGAAGGCCAGGGGAGAAGGGATCAGCCGGAGAGCCTGTAAGTACAGACAGGGAAGCAGCCATGCTGAAGGAGAAGTGATCTTCTCCTTTCCATACGTTTGCTAAGATATACTGTAAAAGTCTATTAGATATTTTAGAGATTTTTAGCCAGTCTTTGATATTAAATTAAATGTTTCTTCTTATTTGACTTGTCTGCCTCAATGCATTAATGGAACATGGGATGATAATAATATTAATATAATAATAATAACACTCAGTGGGTGTGTTTAGTATTATTACCGTAATTAAAGTTGAGGGGGATATTATTGCTGTGATGTTTTGGACAACAGAATGCCTTCAATGAACTGGAAAATCAACTGTGAGGCCTCAGATTTATCTTTCAACATCAGTGTTGGACTCGACCCGTGTACCCATGGCTGCAGTTTCACAACCTGGTGGAAAGCCTGAGAGCAGAGGAGTGGAGTGATTACAGCAGTTTTAATGCTCTCCCTCTCTGAACTGAATGTTCAGCAGTCACATGTGTTATGTTCGGGGGTTACCATGTAGCCAACATAAGGATAAATTGGAATTGAACTCTTTTGTTGCCCAGTGAATACATCCCATAATCTTCCATTCCCTCCCTGATTAACTTTTTCATCCCGTCTCTTAGGGAAAGGCAGCAGACCTCTCTGACCTAAATCTGAAGGTAAGAGGCAGTTCCACTCCGACTGAATGAGAAATGTGTTTGGATGCTGCGACTATTCACTGTCTTTTGTCTTTTAGGATGTCTGCTCAGACTGCCCCGCAGGTCCACCCGGAGCGCCCGGTCTTCCAGGAGTCCTTGGAGATAAAGGACACCCGGGTCTTCCGGGGAAAAATGGTCAAGATGGTTACCAAGTAGGATAAAGTCATTAACAGTCCAACATCTCTGTTCATAACCTCAGTAATTCTGTAATGTGAAGTCTACTAAGATATCTCCCAACGCTCATCTTTAACAGAGTGTTAGAAAGTGTGATTCTCCACTTTAGCAGCCCTGTGTGATGCATGGGGTGCGAGCTGCGCTTTAATCACCATCAGTCACAGTTGGTGTGACGGATAGAGAGGCTCTGTCCGCATCATTAGCTCGGCCTCCTCTGGGGGCAGCAGTGAACAATTAGGACCCGGCGACGGCGCTCTGCGCTGTCTGGCTGGACAGAGACTGATGCTCTGCTGTGTCATTACAGGGCCCAGCAGGGCTAGTGGGACCTCAAGGACCCCCCGGAGCCGATGGAGGAAAGGCAAGTTTGCACACTAACTGCTTCCTTATCGCTCCCAAATGGCCGATTCTAAGTTGCTTGTGTCCCATTGTTGTTGTTTTTATCACACTTTAAGTAATACGGTGAAATGTTAACTATAGAAACACCGTTCAAAATTTTTTGTTGAATTGAATGACATTTCAAAATTGATTTATCCATTGCTTCAACCTCTTAGTTTTTCAGATGGATGCTTTCCTCTTGAAATGTGACATTGCATAAAATAATAATCTTTCTTTTACCACAGGGTATAAAAGGTGATCGAGGACCTGGTGGAGCACCTGGAGACAAAGGGGAAAAGGTTTATGACTCACGACTCTGGCATTTTTCTCCTTTCTTTTTTTTTTCCTCCTTTCTCTCCGTTTGAAGACATTTTAATTCATTAAAATACATTATTTAAAACATTTGCGGGTATGAAGCACATAATCATATTATAAACACTATTTTCTGTATAAACAGGGTCACCCAGGACCCCCTGGTCATCCAGGTCCTTCTGGCTTGATGGGTACAGCGGTAAGTTTCTATTTTTAGCTAATTAATTTGAAAGCACATGCACTCTAATTGTTCTCAATATTTAAGCTTTTTCTGTGTGGATTTGGTCTCACAGTCAGGCTTTCTATTTCTGATGACCTCCACTGACACTGTCTCTTTCCTCTTCAGGGTAATGATGGACAGCCAGGCACCGTCGGACCCCCAGGGCCCCCTGGAGAAAAGGTGAGGCTACGTTGCGTGTGCTTTCCCCTCAAAAAAACGTATTACCCATGTGTCATTATCGTGCAAACCTCCTCCCTATAGCATGTAGGTCAGACAGCCCGTGTGGTAATAGTGGCCATTCATCATTTCTTTTCCTTTGGTGATTGTGACCTGTTTGTGTTTGTTTGTTTTCACTAGGGCAAAGAGGGTCTCAAAGGAATCCAGGGACCACCAGGTCTTCCTGGCTTGGTGGTAAGAAAAAATGATTCGACTTGCAGCATTATTAATATACATGAGTATACTTGTAAGTTGTAGTTGTAAATGCAGTTGTAAAATGTTTCACGTGCTGCTTTCTAGGGACTGCCTGGAAACATGGGAAAGGATGGCAGACCAGGTGAAACAGGAGAAAATGTAAGTAAATGACCTGACGTGCATATAATGTTTAAACAACAACTATAAAACTCTTGTCTGTAAATAAGGATATAATGTGTCGAGACATAATTCTGAAACTATTTTTATTTTATTTTCAGGGCAAGCAGGGTGAACCTGGGCCACAAGGAAACTCTGGGCTCAGGGGACTCCCGGTGAGTAACCTCCAGTAAACAGATCTGATGGAAGAAGCTGGCAGTGCAATGTGTTGTGCCTTATTGAATGTGTTTTCTCTCCCTGGATAGGGCTTTAAAGGCCACAGAGGAGAACCTGGAGCTCCAGGACCCAAGGTCAGTGTGCCACTTTTTTCAATTATTTGATTTAGATTTTATTCTTTGGTGTCCTTTTTAAATCAGCGTAAGCATACAACTTTCAAGACTTGAATTCTTAACTTAATCAAAAGGAACTAATACTTCACTTCGGTACGATGCAATTTTAATTGTAATTTGTATCCATTCCTGCCATGTCATGAATAAAAAAAGAACACGCATGAGAAGCTGCTATACTTCTATTTTAGTTTTACCTTAAGGCCACACAGTGGAAGCTTCTCCTGAACATTTCATATATTAAAAATAGAAGTCAAAATGGTTTAGGGAATCTGCAAAAGCAGAAAACCTGTCAGGGGACAGTATTTTCACTCCATTTTAATGAAAAGTGCGATTTTCCAGAGAGCAAGTCACTGGGGTTTGGTGAATATGTGGGCCTGGTGCTGTCACGTTTCCATATGAACAATTGAAATGGCATTACACTGGCAGTGTAATGTATCGTATCCCAGTTGTCCTGCTCAGTTCCCTTACACACAGTAGTTAACTGCTGCAGCACTTTCACACATGTGTTACACAATACTACAATGGAACTCACCAAGATCCAACGTCCCCTTTATATTGAAAGCTCCTCCAAATTACACACACTCATACAAATCAGTCCCAGTTTTCATCAAGATCCATGTATATTTCTTTTAGGAATCAGAGAAAATGTCACAAAATATCCTGTCAGACAGTGTTAAGGAAGGTTATAAGAAATTCCTGGATCAACCACTTCATTCAGATCAGCACCAAAAATTTCTTTCTTTGCCCTCTTCCCATCATTCCACCAAATTTCATGAAAATCAGTTTTTTAGCTTTTGCATAATCCTGCTGACAAACAAACTAGAATCAGTCGAGTGCAGACCTCCACTAAGGCCCAACTGTCCCCTTATGAAACCAAATTTAAATTAAAAAAAATTTGCACAAACTTGTATATATCAGTCCCCTAAACATGTCTGATAGTTTTCGTCAAGATTCATGAATTATTCTTGACCTTGATCCGCCCCCTGACCAAAATGTTATGGGTTCTTTGCTGACCCATACCACATCCTTCCAAGTTTCGTGTAAACCAGTTCAGTTGTTTTTGCTTACAAACCAACCAACAAACAGACATGGGTGAAAACATAACCTCCTCGGCGGAGGTAAAAAAGAAATGTTCTATAATTATTACTGCAGGATTTGAAAACTGTGGCATCTTCACTTTTAATAAATACACACAACTGCCGAGGAACAATGGATGATGACGACCCCCTCCACTGCAGCTACTGCAACCATTCACTGCAGGAGTTCAGCGAACAGCACGCAGCTACAGTCAGGGTTTTGTTATGTCAAGCTATGTCTCACACCTGCACTTTTTGACACACACCCTCTCCAAAAGAATCCCTCGCCGCTTGCCGCTTTTGTGTACCTACACAACACACACCCGCGGGGAAGGTGACCAATAGCCCGGCTCATAAGGGACAGCTCTGACAGGCAACTTATTAGAGGAACGGAGAGGAGTTTCCATAGAGACACTGAAAGTTACCAATACTGATAATGACTGTCAGTAAATGTCAGTCAAATGAAAAATATTTTCACCGATACTCAGGAAACTGTTATACATACTTATGCTTATACAAAACAATACGAAATACAGATGCAGTGTGGCAGGGTCACACACTGAAACCATCATAATGACCTGCCTCTTGTGGACTGAACACTATGATAAACCCCCAAACTAATAAAGGCAGTTTCTTTCATATCCCATCACGTTACTTCTTTTTTGTGCTGATGTGACAATAAGAATTTTTATTAAACATAGGTTTAATAAAGGTTAAACATAACAAAATGCATACCTGTAGTTGAATAATTAAAATGAAATGTAAGCGCTGTATCTTTAAAGCTTCTAACCCTTTAAAGATCTTTCATACTTACATAATAATAATAATATTGATGTTAAGACACATGCATTATTCACATAGAAATAAGTGAAAATATATATTAAAAACACCATATCAGTTCAGGTAAAAAAAAGATCATATTTAAACGGGTTTCTCCCTGAAATGTCTTTTGTGTAACTGATGCATGACAGTATTCAAGTAAAACCTAAACCTATTAGTCGCAGGAGTTTCTCTGAAATGTTTTATGTGACAAACAGGGAGAAGATGGAAAGTCTGGATTACCTGGACGTGACGGCAAATCTGGAAAGGAGGTATGTTCAACCTTTTGTATTTGATGGTATCCTGTTTTGAAATTAATTTTAGCACAAAAAAAACCATTTTGCAGCAGGAAGTTTTTTTTACCCCTTAGTAATGTCTGGAGATATTCCTTTCAGGGTATACCCAACAACCTTTACCTGTAAGTAACCTGAGAGGCAAATCAAGGTTTGCAAAGATCTTGTTTTGTTCCTTAAGCGAACTTAAAACCTTAAAGTGGAGGTGACTCATTTACACATAGATCTTCCCTCCTCTTGACCATGGTGTGAGACCAGCGTTTAGAAATCAACCTGAAACAGTCAAGGTCAGGGGGACATCTTCCCCCGTCCCATGTGGACATCAATCCTCGGGGTGTTTTTTTCTGATGTGCATACAATTCAAATGAGTGATTATTCTTTTTAAAAAATTCCATGTGACTATATTTCAAATATAATGTCCCTTCCTGGCTCAGTCATCCACATCCGAGGAATAATCATTTTTCTGTGTGGAATTAATCCTCCACTGATTGATCCAACTCCGAATGAAAAATAACGTTTTTAACAGAGAGTAACATTTTCATCAGATGGTTTTTCAGTTATTTCTGTATAATGAAGGTCTAATACTAATACTACTACTAATTTCAAACCATAGAAGCCATTTATCTTCATCAAATAATAAACTGAAAACCCCTCTTACATAAACATTTAAAGGTCACTGCACTTTTAGTAGCAGGATGTAACTCTTCCATGTTCAACATAACTCATCCTCTCAGTCACAAGTCTCCTACTGCAACTACAGGTTTTCACCCAACTGTTATAAAAAGGTGGGAGTTCAATTTTGGCTCACTCCTGCAGTAAAGTGGTCATTCCAGCCCTGAAGCATGACCTGCAGATGAGATGTGAAGAAGTCGCAGTGATTTCAACATGGAGACGATGTGATTAAAGTGTCTGGTTCTTCGTCTTTGCAGGGCTCCAGGGGATCACCCGGTCCGGAAGGAGTTGCTGGACACAGAGGAGAGTCGGTGAGTCATTTTCAGTCCCTGTCAGACACTGCTTGACACCGTGTCGCCTCTGTCTTGTGTTTGCGTCAGAAAGCCAGACAGATAGATATGGACGTAAAAAGGCACTCAAGTTGTCTCTCTACGCTGTCCTTCTCCATCAAGTCTCTCGTTCTGTCTTCCCTTATTCTCTTTTTGCGTCACAGGGCAAGCCAGGTGAACCAGGACCATCAGGAAAAGCGGGTCTCCCAGGAACTCCAGTAAGTTATCTGTTCCTCCTGTGCATGATGTTCAAATTCATGTTTTTTTCTCTGGAAAGCTTTTTCCATATAACAAGGTCCCAAAAGTGCAAATGAACAATAGTAATACATGCAAATAGCAACGGGAAATTTAATAAAAGGTGGAGTTAGTGATTCACAGATGTTCAAGTAAGTTTTCACCCCTTAACCCTTTCACTATTTGATTATCTTCTTTGGGTTAGGTGTAGTTTGTGGTGTTTCCTCATTTGGAGTGCTACTCTCAAATGGATTGTGGGTATTGTTTCCTTTGTGATAGCGGTGTTAGCATTTCCAGTGACTAATAGTAGTTATGTTAGAAGGCATGATCACATTATCTCATTTGAGACGTGAAAGGGGATGTTTCTATATCCATACTGTCGAACACCGATCCTATGGAAATCCTTGTTTCTGCTTCAGAGACCTCTCTCTCACTCCCACTGTTCCTTCACCACCCCGTCCCTATGCCCGAGCACAAATATCCTTGTTGCTGATTGGCTGGAACGGTGTTGTGAAGTTTGGGTCATCCAGCTTTCTTTGTTTCCAAAATTATTGAGCCAGGGCTGTGTATTTAAACCAGAACACACAGAGAACGTACAGCTAGAGCTGACTGTGAGGAGATCTTCGCAGAATTCGACAAAAAGTAAAAAATCGGTTGCAGGTATATCTTAAAGGTAGTGACATATGTTCTATATTTGACTTAAAGATCAAGTTAGTAGAGAAGTGAGTAAGAGACCACAGGAAAAACTGTGAAAAACTAGCATTTTCAGAGTTAATAGAGCACGCAGTTGCTGTATGTGGGATGTAACTGAAGGTGAGAGGAGGATGTGAAGTATTTCTAGAAGAGATGCGCTGGCAGGTTATGATGGAGGATTGGAGTAAATGTTGTCCTGACCACGGTGGAAAACATCCCTTTCCCCTGGGCGCGCTGGGATTGAAAGGAGTCGACCAGGTTGCTGCCAGCAGGAGAAAAGCTGATTGCCAAGAAATATTAAAAACACAGAGGTCAGGTTGCAGTGGACCATCTCCGAGAGGCAAACTGGCCTATGAATCCCTCAGCAGGTTTGTGTGGCTCACACAGGATTTTGAATTTTGTAAGCACATCCACAGACACCGTAGCTACACTGCAGATGGCGAGGTGTGAATCCTCTGATGATGCAGAATGCAAATAAGTTTGTGTTGGGACTGTGAGGGAATCATCGATGAGGGGACAAAATCTGCTTTTTATTGGCGGCCATTCCTTTCAGAGGCGTCATTAATTAGAACTCTTGAATTAAGTTTAAACTAAAACTGAAAAAAATGTAAGATGAATAAACAATTAGACAACCAGAAAAAGTGCGCCTCAGCAACTTTGACTTGCATTCCTGCTTGAGAGCAATGGCTGTAAATAAAGATGGACCACGCATTTCTACTTCCTCCCATTGTGCAAAAAGGTAAATATCCTGGATACGTGCCGATACACACTCTGGACAAATTGTGAATCAGTCTCAGCTGTCAATCATGACATTTGACCCTGTTTTTATAGCATTAAAAATGAATCTCTTAAAACATCAGTGTGATAAAAACCTGAAATGACAGAAACTATTTTTGAGAAAAAATCATTTGACATTTAATTTGACTATTTAGTTTGGTACATGTCCCACCTACTAACATGGAGGAGGCTGAGTTGATGACGTATACTGCAGCCAGCCACGACGACAGAAACCATCTTTATATACAGTCTATGAAAACAGAACCATGTCCAGTGTTTGTGCGCTTTCTAATGATGTGTCGACCCAGTTAAAACAATACAGGTGATTAGAATTAATATTTTGAGCCAAACTGTGCAAGTAAATTAGACTGCACTTAAAAGTGGATGACATCATCTTTTGTGAGATCCACTTCAAACCAGAGAGAACAAAAAAGAAAATACAACAGCATAAATCTCATCTGAAACAATTATTTGGAAGAAAAGTGTATTCATGACAAATATTTAACACATTTTTTCCAAAAAAGCCTTTATTTAAGAATGTATTTAAGTTAAAGCTACTAAGGAGATGAAATGTGAGCTTTTCACTTTACTGGCTACAGAGAACTGGTAGATTTAGGATCATTCTTAATCGGGCCCCATAACTCAGCCACAATTTACATAGATGGGCAAATTATGTGTCCGACATCAATGAACAATTCCTAATTCAGGAAGATGCACATTTAAGTCATTGCTTGTTAACTGTTAACTCTATCTATTTTAGAAAAGCCACACATCACTGAATATAATGTTTATAATTAAATTAACAAATTGTTATATTTATTGTGAGTATATTAGTGACTAGTTTATTTAAAAAAATACTGACAGGAAAGGGGCACTTAGGGGGACAATCAGATTTCAGCAGGGGCCAGTGCCCCCTCGCCCGGCCCCTGGATCCGCCCCTGCTACAGAAAAGGCTCTGCCCTGCAATATTTCATTTGTAAGAGCTGTCGCAGTTTTTATCACAAAATGTACTGGCACAATTTTGCTGAGCAGACAGATGAGGTTAATTAAAGTGTGTGAAGGTTCAGTGATCAGGGAGTGTGTGGGTCTATAGGAGGCTGCTGGGAGCGGAGGGAGAGGGACACCGTCCCGAGGTCATCGTGACAGATATCATTTGTTAGGGAAATAAAATACAGCAAATGCAGAGGTTCGATGTGCTGCAATGGTGGTTTTCTTAGGCAGAGGAGTAACTGTTGTTAACCAGAGGGCAGTCGATATGCAGCCGGCTGTCAGAGAGGACTCGATGGAATCAGTCAGCGGAGGGAGCGTATCATCAGAAAAAGCCTGGAGCAGGAAGAGGTGTGGGAACAAGAGGCAGGAAGGTTAGAAGAGGAGTTGGATTGATCTCAGTTGGACAGGGAAGGTTTTCTATTTAGAAACAGGATCAGATATCACCAACATGTTATCAGATGGTCAAATTTACCATAAAGACAGGTGTGTGTGTGTGTGGGGGGTTTAGATGAACAAGAGTGTATTTTAATTTCTGCAAACATTAAGAAACACGCTGCACTCTGTGGTACTCTGTGCCATAACCAGCTTAATCTCTTCAAGCTGGCCAGTCCCAGCGCAACATTGGTGCATGAGTTTTTTTTTTATCCAGAGCACTACTGCATGTTGATATGAAGTACAGCTAAATGTTAATCGTGCTGAATCCTCGGTAATGAGCAAGGCTTTTACAGAGTACAAGTACAGTATGCCACGTGTGTGCCATGTGAGTAACTGCCATGTCTCTGCTGTCACACAGGGTCTCAGGGGAGACAAGGGAGAGGCCGGCAACCCAGGATTACCAGGATTTAGTGGACCCAAAGGCCCTGCTGTGAGTGGGAGATTCTTTCATGTGTTTTGATTTACACATTAATATTAAGTCTCAGATTTGAGCAGCTGTTGGTAATGTTAACTTCTATATTGGTTTCCAGGGTCCACATGGTCCGATTGGCCCAGAGGGAAAGCAGGTATGCGCATCCTTGGGCAACTAATGTATTGTATCTTTTTTCGTAATTGTATCTCTTACATATCACCGTTTTTGGTTTGTAGGGGACGCCGGGCAGAATTGGTGATCGTGGCCTGAAAGGTGAAAAGGTGAGTACTGGAGACATAAACAAAGACATTATCTGAAGCAGCTCTGTCGTCAAAGTTCTTTTTTTGTGGAAAAAGGAAATATGACTCTATAGCTGAACAAGAACAACAAAACTGAAGAAAAATAGGGAAAAAACATAAAGAAGCTGATATAAATGTCTATAAAATAATAAATGACAACAACATACAGTAACATGTAAAATTGAGTGAGCAATATAATAAGTCAATTTATATGCTAGAGTGAGTGGTGATGCACAGCATACATAATAAATACTATCTACAAATATACAATGGCAAGAATAAGTACATGAACCCTTGTTTGGAAATGACTGTTATTGGTATTAATTAGTCATAGAATGGGATCTGAACTTAATCTTAATCACAAATGAAGACAAACCCAGTACAGTGCGCTTGAGCTTGTGACACACAGACAACCCACATTTCACATTCCCTGGATGCTGAAACTCTTTGAGATGATGACTATTTAACTCTTTCCAACTTCTTGCGAATCAACAAACTTAGAACAACTTTTTGTCTTTGCACGGTATCGCTCACATCAGCAGATGCTTCTTGTGAATAACAAACTCTGAGTTTTTAAATTCAAAGGGTTCATTTACGTTGTCTTGCTGCCGTTTGCAGCCAGCTTAGATATTATGCGAGTATGAACAGATATCGACCTTGAACAGATGTTAACGGAACTCAGACACACTGTTACAAACAAAGCACAGTCACATAAATCCATATAGAAATGAGCTTCACGAAGGTTCATCCTTAATATCACCTTTCATCCAATTTGTTGTGCAGTGCGGCACAAAGCTTGACTGATGCTGCACAGATGTGGTTTTTCCTCATTATACAGTATTAATTAAAACCTGGATCTAGTGTGACTTGAGCAATCAGTGGTAAAATGACTGGAAGTCAGGGACCGTCTCAAAATGACGTGCCAGAAGGCCCAGAGCGAGTTCACACCCATAGACACCTCAGACCAACCCTGTATTCTTCTGTTGTATGTACTCTGCCACCATTTTTTAATCATGCTTTATGACTTGATGGAGTCCTGGTTAAAAAAATTCCCAAGTGTTAAATCCTCCTCTTCCATGTTCAGTATTCATTTCCATTTGGACCATTAGTCAGCCACAGTTTCATTACTATTTTAGAGGAGGTTCAAATGGGCTGCATAATTATTTTATTAATTGAATGCTTATGATTATGTTATATTTCATACTTTGTATAATAAAATTGTTTTGCTTACACATGCAATATGTATAAATAGCAGAAGAAAACTGAAAAAACAGAACTTTTAATGACAATTCAAGGTTTATATTCAAACATGTATTTTTGTGTAGCTCTACACCTGTAGTGAGTAAACAAGGAATATCTACTCTTCCCTTGTGGATTATCTATCAGATATTTTGAAGCACTTGCAGCCCAGAAATGTACAATTACTCTGATCTAATCCAGGGCGACTCAGGTGTGAAGGGAGATAAAGGACATGGAGGAGATTCAGGTATGCCTGGAAACCCTGGACCCCCAGGCAGAAAGGGCCACACAGGAATGATGGGCATGTCAGGACCACCAGGAGAACTAGGGTCTCCTGGACCACAAGGATCTTCAGGAAACCCTGGTCTTCCAGGCCAGAGGGTGAGTCTTCTCAAAGAATAAATAGATTTAAATCAGAGGTGTGTACAGATGACTGAGATTTTAATGTATTAATAACTGAGTTGATCAGTAACGTCTTTGTCATCTCAGGGAGAGTCTGTGTCACTGGAGCAGATGAGACGGCTCATCCAGGAGGAGCTATCAAAACAATTAGATGGTGAGGAGGCGATTACTTTTTTCTCAGGGATATAACTGGTCTATTTGTGCTAATGTAGGACAACCCTTACAGAAGTATATGTTCTTTATTTCCAGCCAAACTAGCTTACATCATGGCTCAGATCCAGCCAGCCCATGTAAAGAGTACTGTCGGCCGTCCTGGACCTGCGGGCACTCCAGGTAAAGATGGCAACTCCGGCCGACCTGGCCCCCCTGGCGAGCCTGGCATGCCTGGACAGAATGGAGGAGAAGGACCCAGAGGACCCTTGGGCCCTAAAGGTCAGACTCCAGTCTGTGTTATTGGTTGTATGCGTATGTCCTTGTGCCAAAGGTAAATGAGAAGATCGATACCAATGTCGTATATATGTATGGTAAATATGGGGTTAAAGCCAGTAGGAAAAGTCTAACAGTGCTACAGAGGCTTGGTCGAGAGGCACGTACCTAATGTTCCACAGAGCCTACTCATCTATTTCAAAACTAAGGCTGCAAATAATGTCTGAGCTAAAGAAGTTTGATCGTCCAAAGGTCAACAACACCAGGGATATTCAGCTTACAGTGATATTCAACTGGAAATCATTTAAATGGAGTTACTTAAGGAAGACTTAGTATTTTTTTTAAAGCATAAATGATCAAGTAACAGAAAAAAAAACTTATATTATGACTTTATTCTCATACTCAATATTATCAAAATAGCTGCTGATTTGATTTTCTGATAATTGATCATTACAGCTCTACCCACACAGTTGTTCCACTGTCCAGACAAAGTGGTCACCTGTTTGCTGTCTCACACTGTCTGCACATTTATTCATCATGCACCCATAAAGACTGGAGAACGAGAGCTACCAAGCCCTGACTAAGTTCCCTCATGCCTACTCATTTTGTCCATATTATTTAATTCCTTAAACTGTCGTGTCATGAACCAGTTTCAACACTCAGTGAAGGAAGGCTAATAATGTGCAGGACTCCTGTTGACTATTTTTCTAATCCTGTTCCTCTCAGGTGAGAAAGGCGGAAGAGGAGAGAAGGGAGAATCTGGTATTGGTGAAAGAGGAGAGCATGGCATTCCTGGCCCAATCGGTGAGAGCCATTCTCCTGCTTGCTGTAGTCATTATCATTAGGGTTGGTTTCACCTAGGCTCTAACTTGTCTCTCTGCTTTAGGTCCCGCCGGCCTACCTGGCTACGGTAAAGATGGAGGCCCAGGACAAGCGGGATCCCAAGGAGAACCTGGAAACCCCGGCCCCCACGGTCAGCCTGGACCTCCGGGTCCTACTGGCCAATGTGATCCCACCCAATGTGCCTATTACGCCAGCCTGGCACATAGACCCCACACCAAAAACGTCAAGGGGAATTAAAAAAGAAGAGACACACAGAGCATGAAGTCCAGCTGTATTTATGAACTTGCGGTTGTGTCATTCCGAATCAAGAACTTTTCCTTTTTCAAGATAACCTCAGTACGGAGGGCTGAAGCAATATGTGCTGCCGGTCAGATTCTTTGTTTTGTTTGTTTTTGGTATGAAGGGTGGAACAGACGGATTGAGCATCGGGGACTTTTTAAGATTTAATAATGGGGTAAAGAGGGCAGCTAAACAGTTTTTTGCTTCCTGTAAAATATATAGGGAGATAACAAGGATGACGCACTTCCCCCCTTTTGAACGCCTCCCATCGTGGGTAAAGATTTGGAATCCTGATATTGTATCTTTCATCAGTAATTATCACAAAACGTACAGCCGGGCTTTTTTCTCGCTGGAATATCTCATTATCACTGCCTTTTTTTTGTTTTTTTTCTGCCTCACACCATTTTGCATCCAAAGCCCACACTTTCGCTAAATTGATATTGTGTTGAGGATCTTCTATCAGTCTGTTGGTAACGACTCAGTCAAGGGGGGGGTGGGGACGGACGGACGGACGGACGGCGTAAGGCACAATCTCAAATACCACTAGTGATTTTGTGTAGGAGGAGTGTTAATGAGTTAGTGTGGAGAGCGATGAATGACCACATTTGTCCACTTCTTGCCTCCTGACCATTAGCAGTGTTCGTATATGGACCTTGTTTTGGGTCACAGTTGCACCAAAGAACAGCCAGTTAAATATAATAACTTTCAGAGAAATCCACTTTTAAATGAATATACATTTTTGCTTGATTTATTGAAGACAACAGCTCTGATGTATTTAAACGGACATGTAACAAGATGTCAAGAAGTGAGATTAAACTGGAGGCAGTGAAAATAACCTGTCACAATCCTTAAATTGGCAATGTTCTTTCAAGCCTTTGGAGAGATTTGAAGGATTTCTTTCCCTAATTTGTTATCGACCCCCCCAAAAAAAAAAAACTGTATCCAAATATCAAATTTGATAAAATGGCATGTATGCATAAGTCATGCAGTATATGCCATGTAATAATTTGTTCAGCCACAGTAATTCTTATTAAACCCAGAGGTTAAGACAGGAAGAAATGCCATCGTCAGATTTGTACTGTTTAATGAAGTGTCTCTGGCCATTCTCTGTTCGAGGTGTGCATTGACTTGAGCAGTGAACGGCTTTTAGGAGGTGGTATAATTGCAGCCTTTGTTCACCTTTCTTGAAAAGCTGTTTGTTTCACTCTGTTTTCTCTGAATGTGTCACTTCCTTTTTGTTCACTGAGGCTTATTAAGTGCCTACGCTGTGGCAGGGGCCCGGGCAACTCGGCCTCGCTCTGAAAAGACATTTCTTTTTTCTTTTTCGTTCCCTGGGACCTAAAATTAGAGAGTTGCTTCCCTGCATCCCGATGACCAGAGCATTGTGGTGACCATTTGAAAGATGTTTTGCCTCACGTCCCTCACGGACCAATTAAACTTCTCGCCAACCTCGACCATGGTAGTCATTGAGAATATATTAAATAGCCTCCACAAAGGTTATCACATTTGTCTACCCTTCAGAAACATGAAGAAACACATAAATAGCAACAAGAGCATAATGGAAGTGGTTCAATTTTGAGGAAGACATCATAGACATTTTCACATCTTGCTCAGGTTATTCAATAAATAATCTCAACCTCATTTTGAAAATGATGATCAGTATTTCTTAGCCATCTTAAATGAGAAATGCTGAATTCATAAGTGAAAAAACATGCCTTCAAGTTTTTTTGTGTCTGATTATGTGTCCACAGCCTCATGGTCTGGTATGACTAATAGCTTCTGATGGCTAATATTTGCTAATGTTGGCAAAAGGTTAAAGTTGAAATTCTCCTGCAATAATAATCGGCTAATTTTAAACGAGAGCAAACATATGAATTGAAAAAGTGTTTTCACAGTTAATTCATGACCATGTCATAAACACCCCGCAGGTTGGACCTACTAGCTTGCATTAATACTTAAATGCTTTCCTTCTAAGAAACATCAACTCACAACAGATGAGTATTTTTCTCATTTTTCGACAAACTTCACCGCTGACCAACCAATATAATGATTTTTCTTAGGCCTTTTTAAAGGAGCTCCACTACATTGTCAATTGTTTGTATCTACAGTGTGTTATGGCTCCTTTTAATGTCAGTGGTAGGGAGCAGCTTTAAACGCAGTGAAGTTCAAATAAATGTACAGTATTTGTAGAAATTTGGTCAGAGAACGTGAGATTGGAAAACCTGCTCTTTGAGCCATGCTATCTAATATCTGTCAGCGGCTTCTGTCAGTGGTTTACTATTTAACAATCCAACCGTATCAGTATTGCTATTTCGTGTTTCTGATTTGTAAATGCTTTTCAATAGTCTTTGTTACAGCATGGGGTAGTAGGTTGCTGCACAAAGACCAATATTTTGTAATGCTTATAGTCCATTCATCTTTCAATATTCAACTTGGCTTTTTTGCTGATAGATTTTTTTATGTTGATAAATTATTCACAATCTGAATCGATACAAGTGTTTCAAAGCATTAACAAAATATTATGAACTTGTTTTCCCATTTTCCTCCTGACAAATTGGTGCTAAGATATTTTAAATGAGTAGCATATTGTAAGTATTGGAAAGACAGATGTACTGTACTGTATAATAAAGAATGGAACAGATTCATTTTATAATTCAGGCTTTGCTGTGGTTCTTCAGTTAGTGATTGTACCATTTTTGACATAACTCTGCGACCACTTCAATCCTGGTTTGAAGATTATAACTTTACCGATATGCTAAACTACCATGAAATGGAGATCTCATCAAACAGCAGCAGCTCTAAGAAAGGTGGAGTTCCAGTCAAAGATTTTAATTCAGTAATATCCAAAACATATCACTTTATTACAATGTTTGAAGAAAAAAAACCAATATGATAAAATCAGATGAAATGAATTCATGATCCTTGATTGAGAATGATATTGTTGCAGATGTCAGCTCAAGTTGTCATGTGCACACTTGCTCTTGTGAAATCATCTTCAAACATGACATAACTTTTTGTTCCACTTCACCTTATTCTGTTACTAACTGGCTCATGATTGCAATGAGAATAAGTGGGTCAAAATGGCACCTGATATGCTGACAGCTGGGGTTAAAGTAATTTCCTCTCTGAGCTTATTTAAGAAATGAAAATGCATAAGTGGAAAACAGAGATCTAGCTTTTTTTTTATCTGACAACCTGCTCATATTGTTTTGATGAATGCTCTTAATGAAAGCCAGATGTCTGCAGCTGTAATCGGGCATTTGTTGGGCCTGCAGGCCCGTCGTTAGTTGGAAGACTTTGCTTTGGCATCAGTAGCAGCTATCTGTGAATACGCACCACCAGATAAGCTTTCTCTAAAATCACAAACAAGTTAAAACATCTATACAGTATTCTACATTTGTGTATTGTCTCTGTTTTCGGTTGTGTCTCTTAGATCCATGGTTCACGCGGGGACATGTGAGGACTCCCACAGATCACCACGGCTGACTTCTGAGAAGCCCTTAAACTTGGTCACGACAGGATGAGATCTGGAATGCGTCATTGAGTTGCGACGTCTCACGGGTTTTTGTAGCTGGCAGATTTCTTGCCACTGACCATATAGTGAGGTGGAATTCGGCTTATACAGGTTGATGGGTCACAAAGGCCGGGCTGTCCTGAGGGTCCCCTTGGACCAGATGTTCCTGGGACACCGGGACTCCCACTCTCACCACGTTCGCCATTTTTGCCATCTGTGCCAATGCCGGGGGCACCTGGTGCACCTGAGGTGAAAAATGATTGTATCAGTAGTGTACTATGAAGTATTACGTTGACAGAACAAAATCAAAACCATTCCCCTTTTGAGAAATATGTGTCTAGATATTTTGAAGACCCAAGCTTTTCTCTGAGCAGATACATAAGTGATGACAAGAGTCCAGTCTTACCTGGTGCACCGGGTGCACCTGAGCTGCCTTTGACTCCTACTCCATCCTCTCCCTTGTCTCCCTTGTCTCCCATTTCTCCAGCATCACCTTACGAAGAGAAGAGCACATAGAAGACACACACATTAATGCTGAGATGAAATGGAGAGGCATGTTGTTCTCACACCTATGGGGACATAATTAGGTAATGTAATGGATCCACTCTAATACAGCCTTGTTTGGGGATGCATTGATTGTATGATGTTAAACACGGGTGAATCCCTTCTATCCACTGAGCGTTGCACATTACTTCCATCAGTGTGAAGTGTGAGTGCCAGAACCCACAGCCTTCTTTTCTCTAATGACTTCATTCAATTTATGGTCTCTACGGCCACTTTAAAATAAAGCAAGAGCAAAAGGTTATCACAGCAGCACAGCGTCTTTATCACTGTGCTGGTGAAACACATACAGAATTTAGAAACCACTTACAGTGAGGCTTTTCTAAAGTTGCTGAAGCCAGCAGCTTTTGTTATCTCAGTACTGGCTTTGAAGGAGTTCGGTATTTAATCATGGAGATTTGGTCTGAAAATCTTACTGACCTTTCTTGCCTGGTATGCCTGGAAGTCCAAAGTAGCCTGGATGACCTTTAGGACCCGAGGGTCCTGGAGCTCCTGCTGCTCCTGCTGCTCCGGCTGGTCCTTCGGGGCCAGCAGGTCCTGCTGGTCCAGGGGTACCAGCGGCTCCAAGGGCTGCTGGCTTCTGCAGAAGCTCTTTCCTAAACTCTGCCAATTGTTCTGAATGGACAATGGACAAACTCAATTAAAACAAAAAGCATTTTGCAGTATTAACTCATAATAATATGGTGTTATATTTAGTTAAATATGATATATATATAACCAGATCAGATTAATTTGAACAAACCTTCTACAACGGCTGAGCACATTTCCCGAAGCTTCTCGTCGGTCACCTTTGGGCCCTGTGAACTCATGAACATGAAGACTTACATTCTGTAAACCCAGGCTCTATGAGCACAGGCATATCACTCATGAATTAGACGAATACACAAACTGAATCAATTGGCATAGAATCTTATCGAGTAGATCCTCCCCGGCTCAACATATCCCATGATTCATTGCACTTCTGGGACAAAAAGATAATGGCGGCAGCAAGCGAGGCGAAAACATCAAAATAATTTATTTTTAACTGTAAGTACTCAATCAAACGGCTACAGGTACAGTAAAGGTGTGAAAACATCTTTTCAACATTTTTAATCAACCAAAGGATATGTAACAAACTTACATAGACATGTATTGAACCTGTCCATGTAAATTTTCTTGAAAAGCGCCTGTTGTTGCCAGTGAGAAGAGACCAGTCACAAGCACAAATCAGACAGTTAAGGCCAAAACACCTGCTTCTGTTTACTAATTGGAGTTAAATAAGTAAAGTTGAGGCTGATGGGAATGTCATGTTTTTCAAAGTACTCGGTCGAAAAACTGTGCTGAGTAAATTCAAATTTGTAATGAAAAGTCAGGAAATAAAAAAATGCTAACCTCCTCCAGTGGAGCGAGAGAAGAAGTGGGTAGATTATCAAAGTCACTGTTATATAATCGTGGAATCATAAATTTCTTCATGAAATTCAAATGCAGTTCAACTATTAGTATTATTACAACTGACACTCCGAAATGAACATCCTAAAGAATTTGACAATGCACAACTGCACTCATTTTTTTCAACTACATGAATAGTTCATATCATCAACTTTCCAGCTTTTCATTAGAGGACTAACACTAGAGAGTGGATAGTTTGTACATTCTCTCTACTGGCAAATGCTAACACTTACAGGTACACCTCTGGGACCTGGTGTTCCAGCATGGCCTGGTTCTCCGTCCAGCCCTCTGGCTCCCATTGGACCAGCCAAACCCTCGTGGCCCGTCTGACCTGGTCGGCCATCGATCCCTGATGCTCCTCTCTGGCCTTGCTCTCCACGCTTATGTTGAAAAAAACAAATCATTACCAGCCAACTCTGACAGAGGACACGGCAGCTATACGGCCATTCAAGTACTTGTTTCCTATATGTGTCAAGACGAGTGGGTCAAAAGATCAGCTAGTTTACGTTATGATATTCATACAGAATAAAAGTCCAAATAGCAGGTTACAGCACAATAGTGGGATTATCAGTTCAGAAACTAAGGTGTATGTTGAGGTACAATGGATTCATAATACCTCTCCTCTGATTCCAGGAACACCAGGAGGGCCCTGCAACAGACAAAGATGTCATGACCTCATTCAAATCTTTTCAAGTCGACACGATGGTTGTCGCAATTTCAACAGAAAGAAAAAAGACAAAACTTGGTCTGCATACCTGGTCTCCCTTCACCCCGGAATCTCCTGCCATCCCTGTGTCACCCTGTTCATGCAAGTACAACATGGTGAGTGTTGAAAAAGCCCTAGAAGGTCATTCACAGATACATTTTAACAGAGGTTATAATAGTTCTTACCTGACTTCCATTTGGTCCCATAGGTCCCATTGGTCCCTAGAGACGATATAGGTGGAAATAAAATCATTAAGTACTCTCCTGCACTTGCAGACTCTCATCATAATCAATGTTTTAAAGTAAAAGAGGTGAAAAAATAATTCTGACCTGATCTCCTTTGAATCCAGTATGACCCTTTATTCCCTTGGCACCAGTCTCACCTTTATCTCCTTTGTCTCCCTGGAAAAACAACATTTGAATTTTGTATTTATCCATTCTACGCATTATGTTTTTGAAATGTTGGTAATACTGTTCTATAATTTATCTTGATGTCATCATGAGCTGCTTTGTAAAGCATCAATACTCTGAATAATGTTTCATATTATTTTACTTGTAAGTTTAACGACATTTTTGATAATAATAACATCTCACCTCGATTCCCGGAGGACCTGTAGGCCCCACTGGCCCTTGTTTTCCTGTTCCACCCTGGAAAATGATTACATAGTTAACATCAGGTTAGATACAGTTCAATCATGCAATTAATCAATCAATCAAATTGTATTTGTACATCCATCAAATCACAGTTTGCCTCATAGGGCTTAACAAGGTGTGACATCTCTGCCCTTAACCCTCAGCAAGAGTGAGGATGATCATTAATGCACAACGGCTTTAACGGCATTAGATACAGAAATCAAAACGAAAACATGAACTAGAAACTAGAAATTGTCTACAGATAAATAAATGGAGAGTAAATGTTAACTCACAGTTGCTCCTTTATCTCCTGTTTTTCCATCTTCTCCATCATTGCCAGTCTCACCCTATTTGGAAAGAAATTAGTCTTAATGTTTCCGTAAAACTTTATTGCATCAAAACAGCTCAACAGATGAATATGAAGGCTTGATGGTGTAATCGTACAATCTTTCCAGGAAGTCCAACTGGTCCGCCGGGTCCCTCATCACCAGTATCACCCTGAAACCACCAAAGAAAGTATGTAAGTGAAATACTCAAATTCTCGTTTTTTAATCAGCTCAAACCCTCAGCTTGAGAGTTCTACTGAAGCTGACTGCAGCAATACAATTTTGGGTTTACTCCATGGACATGCCTCATAAAATAGAAGATGATCCAATTACCTTTTCACCAGAGGGTCCGACTACTCCCTGCTTCCCTGGCAGTCCCTGGGAAAAAACAATACATAACATGAACATGAATGTGTCACTGCAGCTACACCCTTCAGTGCAGTGTAAGAGCAAGGTCAGGAAGGTGACATTAAAAGATAAAAAATAAAAAAATGTAATAAAAAAAGGCCCAATCTTCTCTTATTTAAGCTTCTTAATGAGAGAATGTGCTGCTTTTCTTGAGCTTGTAAAACATTCAATTGAAAATCTGATGCTTGTTTGTAATTTGAAGGCATACGCATGCAATCTGAGAAACTGAGGATGAAATTTATTCATTTTTTAATTTAATATAATTGAATCAGCGTTACAATTATGAGTATTATGACATATAAATACAATTCATGCCAACTTCCAAGTCGGAAAACTGGGAATCTCTGACATTTCTGAAAGATCCAACAGATCTGACTTAAGATAAACATAGATACCTCACATTAGCCAGTTAAATTAAACTCTAGCTTAATGGAATTGATTAATTATTTTGAATAAAAATATATAGTCCAAAGTCATAATTAGCAGCATGACATGATAAGTTATATCAAAATGAAGGATGTTGGACTTACGGGAATACCCACAATCCCCCTGACACCAACAGATCCAGGGGTTCCAGACTCTCCCTGTGGAGCAGATTGGCAGGTTATGCATGAACACGTGTGTGTGTGTGTGTGTGTGTGTGTGTGTGTGTGTGTGTGTGTGTGTGTGTGTGTGTGTGTGTGTGTGTGTGTGTGTGTGTGTGTGTGTACAAGCCGTACATATGGGATTGATAGTAAATGTGACAGTAGCAGAAGCATATGAATTGGTCAAACATCAGCAGCAAGTAACCCAACAAAACCTATCCAAAGTTAGCATTAGCCACCAAATGCTACTGGTCATACCAGACCATAGACAGTATAAAGATGGACAACATGACCCTCTCCCCAAAACTCAAGCCAGTGTGTCTTGATCGCCACCTGGTGGCTGGCTGCAGTATAGATTGTATATCCAAACTCCTCTGTGTTAGTGGACGGGACATGGACCAAAAGGCAAATTACACGTCAAATACATTTTTCTCAAAGATGGTTTGTGCCATTTTAGGTAGCCAATGTTTGTTCAAGTTATCATCTTTCTGATACATCTGGTTTTATTTACTTGATTGCTGCTATGAAAACAGACTGATTAACAGCTGAGACTGACTCATGATTGGTCGATAGCGTATCGACAGGATCTCGCTAACTGCGGGTCCATCCCCTGATCACTGCTGCGAAGACTCTGGCTCCACATGCGCAATATCTGGATAGTGGGAGGAGGTGGAACTGCGTCGTCCATCTATACTGTACTATCTGTGTACCAGACCGAGAAAGGCAGTGTGCCTGTATGAGTGTTTTGAACTTAGCAAGGGTGTTAGAATAAGAAATATTTATGTATACATTTTTTGGTTCATTGATGATTTTCTTCAATTTAAGCAACTTTCTAAGTTTAAAAGTAGCTTAAAAAAATAACATTAATGTTTCAAATGAAAATATTAATCCTTTAAACAGTAATTTCACTTCAATGTGCTTTTGGATTTTGCTAAAGCCACCTCTGGCTGTTTAAAATCGTAAGTTACCTTAGCGCCATCAGATCCAGAGAGTCCATTTAAGCCATCTTTGCCAGGCTCTCCCTGTAATGTCACATTAAACAGTTATAACCCATTCACATTCTAAACAATGGTGTTGTAAAGAATGAATGAGCAACAACGTTGCCAGCATACTTACAACTTCTCCTTTTCCCCCTGAAGGTCCCTGCTCTCCCTGCCCTCCCACAGCTCCCTATTGAAAGTCAAAGCACCGTTATTCATCCGAAAACTGTGTTTTTAGGTAAAATGTTTTTGGACACAATCCAGAATCTAAAGTGAGGTGTAAGACTCACATCATCACCCTTGGTCCCTGGCAAACCCTGACGTCCACGGATTCCCTCCACACCCTGAGAGAAGGGGTTGAATTATATGATTATTTGTAAAGTTAGACTCATACATTCTGCCCCTTTACTGTTACAGTAAATGCAAAAGAGTGAGGACATAGAACTAATCAAAATAAGACAGGAGCTTACAGGAGCTCCAGGCGGGCCTGTAGGTCCTGGGACACCATTGAAACCAGGAGGACCCTACAAACAAAAAGGCAGTATTTATCCCCCAGCACAATGTTTGAATATGCTATAATATATTACACCCATGGCCATGCTCTATGTATTTTAATATTTTGGAGAATTCTATTAAATATATATTAAAATACAATTTAAATCTAACTTACTCTGTCTCCCTTCTCTCCAGCATTTCCAGGGAATCCAATGGGCCCTCGTTGACCCTACAAAGACAAAAGAGCATTTATAATTTTATATAAATGTTTTAATTCATATTCTCCTCATAAAGCCTCATACAGTACTGTAATAATACAATGTACTGCACAGAATAAGTTCCCTTACATCATCTCCCATGCGACCTGGTGTCCCCTGAGGACCACTTGCTCCACCTTCTCCCTGTGGAAAAAACAAATAGGAACAATTTAATCAAATTCACGAAGAGAGATAATCACACTAACCTGTTTACAGGCTACAATCAAATCAGTTACTGTATGTACAAGTGGCTTTTGGCATCCTCTCGTTCTATACATGTGACCTGTTGGTCATTTAGTGATGCAGAGACACTGCATTTTGTCAAATGTCAAGTTAGATGAGCAGTTAATTGTAATATAATCCTTCTTATGCTGAAAAGAGGTTTCTGTTTTCACTGACTCACGTACCTTCTCTCCAGGGGTTCCGTCTTTTCCAGGTTCACCATCCAAACCTTTGTTACCCTTAAGGCGACAATGAATTTGATCAACAATTTTGTAAAACTTTCAACAAATGTGTTAGACTTCATCTTATTGCATTGGTTATGGTTGTTTTTTTCAATCAATTGTAAAGGAAAAAGCCTACATGTACACCAGAGGTTTCCCTCATACAGTCACAGATAGAGTAGAATATACATTTGAAAAAGTTTCATATCTTCAAGGCTTCTCCTTTTTATTACAGTAATAAATATACATTTATATAAAAATAATATAAGTCTATGGTTATGCTTGCAGCTACTTAGGGCTGTACTGAGGTGTGGTAGAACAATAACTAGTTAGGAAACGCCCTCTCACTTTGTCCATGTTTATATACAGTCTGTACTCTGAATACCAAAATTATCTCAAACAAATGGGCAGAGGTGAAAACTGAAAACTGGGCCCTCAAACTGAAACAGCAGCATTATCTGCAGCAGCGGGTGTAAAAGTATGGTGGGCTACAAAAAAACTTTTTAAAATCTAGTGAGAATGTAGTGTTGTTCTTTTTACTGCTTCACCTTCAGCCCTGGTAGTCCAGCCATCCCCCGAGGTCCAGCAGGACAGGCAGCAGGACACTACAAACACACAGGGACAGGACAGAAGTGAGACATGGCACTAAGCTGACAGCCAGATGCTCAACAAGCATGCAGGTGGCGGCTGCTGCTGCTGCCACACAGTCTCTTGACCGCCAATGACTCATTCGGATAAGAAATTCACTGTCCCCAATCCAATTGCCATGCATCCAGGAAACATTTGGCAGTGTGTAAGACAGTAAAACACTCACAGGTTCCCCAGTCCCCTCATTGCTGGCACCAGGCGGTCCCTAAAACACAACAGAGTGACATGGAAAACAGTTCACCACAGCAGAGAGTCCCAGAGAGGTGATGTGAAAAGTCACTGCAGCATCCAACACCATCAGAAACTCAAGATTTGACACGGATACAGGAGACCAAGAAGAAATGTCAGTGTCCAAATAGAGAAATTAGTATGAGGGCTGTTGAGGTTACACCTCGACGGCAGGTGATCAATATACAGATTGTGGCTGATATTGAGCTTTAATTAAAAGATATGCAGATACTGATCATTTAGCTTTGTCAACTGTGGCACAATGGAACACTGTAGTTCTTTTTTCTTACCATAACAGGGTGTAGGGAGTGATTTATTATTTGAATGACTTTAGATTGTTTTAAAATCTGGTTACACTGTGCAATGCTTCTGCCATGAAATGTGTTTCATTCAAACTGTGACATAAGCAAATGTAGATAATTCCAAATATCTGTATCTGCATAAGGCTTCTTAAAACCCTGATGGATGAAAACATGGAAAATAATAGGAAAATAAATAGTCAACAAAACACAGGTTAAATCAGGTTCTTACCACAGGCCCTGGCAGACCAGGAGTGCCAGGAGGCCCCGGGGTCCCTTGTCCCCCTCTGGGTCCAGCTGGACCCTGCCAGTACAAGAAGTGTTATCAGAACATTTGATATCAAACACAAACAGACACAAAATATCTTCAAAATATCAACCTGTTTTATTTGAAATTAGATATAAGATAGAATTTCTTTTGGACTGACAGAATATTATAAATACATTCAAGAATCAGTACACTATAGTACAATACAGTCAATGTCAGAGCTCAGTGTGACCTCGGCTAGATTAACATCTTTTTTGGTCCAGATTATACAAGTTGATGCATGCAGGCATCTTTATAGTACTCATACTTAAAAGACCTCAGGTTAATGTTTAACAATATATTATATTTTATTTTATCACATCCAAGGAGGTAGTAATAACAGTTGTAAAAAATATGTATGTAATTATATTACTGTGCATTTGTCTCTGAAAAATTAACATATACTCATGTAAAGTACAAGGATGTCAAAATTGTACTACTAGTATTGCTCTACACATCTCACTATTTTAAATTTTCTACATTTATTTAAAAAAAATGAGGGATTTAATTCAGACTGACCTCAGGCCCGATATTTCCTTCATCTCCTGGGATTCCGGGTTTTCCTGCAGGTCCCTGTTACAAACACAAACACACACAGATACACACCCACAAGTTAGTATCGGTGAACATTAGTTGCTGTGTGTAAGTCTGAGAACAAGATAGAAGTTGTTGCAAACACGTACAGCAGGTCCTTTGCTTGTTGGGCCCTGTGAAACATAAGACAGAGTAAGATATATGTTAAATGTACTTATCTGCAGTTTACACTGTCATCTACATGCATGTTGCTTTATTCAGAGATGAACTTACAGGAGGACCGGCAGGTCCAGGAAAACCTGGTAGACCCTGAAAGGAGAGAAATAAATCAGTAAAATTATAACTTTGTCCATTAACAGACTTTTTTTTAATCAACTGTCTGATTCTGAAATGATTGTGAAGTTTACTCACTCTCTCTCCCACAGACCCTCTGGGACCCATTGGACCAGAAAGACCCTGCAGACAGCAACCACACAGTCAAGTCAACATGTCATCATTTTACCCTCAAACACTCAAGCACACTATTAAACTCACTCAGTCTTACAAACACACACACACACACACACACACACACACACACACACACACACACACACACACACACACACACACACACACACACACACACACACAGTGGCAGATATTATGAAGAGTGTGTGTCAGTGAATGATGTTGCCTACATTGACTCCTGGAAGACCAGACAGGCCTCTCTGCCCGGGAAGACCGATCTCCCCCTGCTCCCCTTTGCTGCCCTGGGAAACAGACACAACAAGAATACAACAGCTTTATCTTCCTGAATCTCCCCCGCCCTGTTGCTAAGATACACAGAGGCAGTGACAGTTAACATTTAATCAATGGAAGGTGGGCCACTCTCATTGTTTCTAAGATCTGCATGAGGCTATGCAGAAAACAAATGGGCCAGACAAGAACACACAGAGACACCAGTGGACATGACATAATGCCTCCTGTTAACCCTCAGGTTCAGTCAGTGACAGGTGTTAATATATATAATTGCTGCTATATTATATTCCTGTGTATTTTTCCCCCTCTTACATTTGCATTTCCTGTTTTATTTTGTAACAATACTAACACTTCCTGTCCTTGTAGTTCCTGGTCTTTAGCCTCTTGACATACACACCTGTTACCTGTCTAGTCCTGCCCCTGTGCTTCCCCCAGAGAAACCCCTTAGTGTGTGCTCCTTTTCCACATTGTCTGCTGCCCTCATGTTCCCACGTGTTCTCGTGTGTTGACCCTTCCTTTACTTGGGTTTTGGCTGTTTGTCTTTTCTGGACTGATTCCCCGTCTATGACCAAATGGACAGTAAGTAAAGATGCTAACCTGTTTATCTAATCCCTGGGGCCTGTGCTACAAAGCAGGATCTGTGGTTATCAAGGTAGCTTCAGGTTTAAGTCTGGGTTTTATGAAGCTGGTTCACTTCTTAATGGGGTAAATCACCATGGTAACGTATGCTGAACTGCAAGTACAAGATAATAGATCAGAAACGATCAACACCCCAAATATTAACCAATCAGATCAATGGAACCCCACAGTCATCATTCTACGGGATCCTGACAAGGACAAAAGAGTTTACAGCAAAGTGATGAATTATAAAGAGCTATAGATATTTTTATTTTTATAGTTTTTACTGAACAATGTGACAATTTTAAAACAGAGCTTCAAACAGAGGGATATTTTATCACGCTGAATAAATGCATCACAACTGTTATTACTATATTTTTATTGATTTTGATCAACTTTATTTGATTATAGATTCTTTGATTCCTGACAAGGTTGATGCTTTAACTCTAGTTAGTCTATCTCTAGAACCTCAGAATAACATGAGGAGACCAATAATTAATGCGAATAAAAACAAAACACTCTTTTATTTTAGAAATTATCTACACATTAATATTTCTCGTCATTAATTAATTTGAACATTTCAGTTTGATTGACGTTTACATTACTCAAGCTTTAAACCATAAGGTAAAAATACTCACTCTGTAATAAAGCTAAATTCCTGTGTTTATTTAAAGTACATCTTAAGGCTGATTTTAAATCAAAAATAAATATTTTGAGTGATTTTTTTTTTAGTTGATCATATTGTTTACATTCAACTTTGTTGAATATTAATTTTCAATGTCACTGTGACTGAATGTTCCTGCAGCTTTTCTCATTATATCACATTAGACACTTTATTCATAGTTCTGACCATGTTGCATTTGATTCATCACTCTGTTCCACATGCTCTCGTAGCCAGATAGGTAAACTAAGGGTTAAAGGCCGACTAGAGCTGTAGTGTCATTTAAACTCTTGTAAAAAAACTTTTTAAAAACTTTTTTACCAAATATCTATAAAACATGTGCTTAAAACATGGCTTCATTCGAATTTATTTGTATTTAATAAATTGAAGTTCTAGCGATGGGGACTGAACTTTTTCCTATTCAACTAAAATGTGTCAGAATATTTTAAAAAGTGCAGGGATTGAGTCGTATAGTCTGGGACAAGTCTGTTTTGAACTTGTGTAATACTTGAGCACAAAGGGAATCCCTCCCCTGAGGTATGAGATAGCAAACAAACACAAAACTACAGTAAGTGCACAAAGAGACGGAGAATGCATCAAGAGGCTGCAAGCGTTTTCACAGTGAATCATTTAGCGCTTTATACTTACAGAAGTGCCGGGACTGCCAGTAGCTCCTGGAAGACCCTGGAGAGATGAATAAACAACAGAGTCAAAGACGGAGAAGTTGCATGTTGACTGAGACGGGTCTAACAAAGACATTTTGTAGAAAGAGATGCTGTGATCAGGGTGGAAACACTTACATCTCTTCCATCTCTGCCGTCTTCTCCCGGGTCCCCTCGGGGGCCCTCTGGGCCAGGGACTCCTGGGGGGCCTTGGACTGATTTGTCAGGCTAAGAAAGGAGACAGTCAGTAAACTAATGGGACACACGGAAAACTCCATTGAGAGAGAAATTATATATATACTTTAGGAAGATACAAATAAATGATAGCATTAATGCTTGTAAATGGAGCCTCTTCGAGTACATGTGCCCTTGATCAGCCTGCAGGCGATCAAGCTTCTAGTTGGTACCATTTCTTTTATATTATGAATGTCTCTGTGCTTAATTAATTTACAGTGTGAAATGGTGCATGAATGTATGTCTACACAAACCGGAAAAAAAGAACATCACCACCACCATGAATTAGATAAAGAACAAAGCATTGAGGCAATTAGGCAACCAAAGCACTGGAGTAGATTACTGGCTTCAAATCACAAAGCAAAAAGAAAGTAGAGTAGAAAAATAAATACCTCAGCATTGGCATACATCTGAAGAAGCAAGAGAAAGCAGATAAAGGGAGAGTTAGTGAAAGTAGTCACACCACCCTCACCATGAAGTGTCAGCAGAAGCGTACCTGTTCACGATCACAGTAGTGAGTATGTCATGCTGTCATTTGAATATACAGCCCACGGTTCCACCAGAACCCCCCCATGTTAGCCTGAATCTAATAGAGCGCACCAGGCCAAGAAATATCTCTGTCCACAGTGGGTGGAAAACTGTGAATCCTGATAAGTGTGACTGAATAAAAAAAAAACTCTCCACAGGAGATGCATTGGTACATAATGAGATGCCAGAGGGGCATTTTCATTATAGGCCACAAGTGTGTCTTAAAAGCAGAAATCTCACTGATTGTGCTAAAGACACATTGAAATGAAAGATAACATACGCCGGAAGCCTTACACTGCCTCGGATTATGTGTGTGTGTTTTCACGTGAGGATAACATTGTCCCAACTTCTCATAATAAATATGCAAATCAGTCTCTCTACCACCAAATAGTTTCTCACTGTTTTACAATTTGTTTACACTGCTGAATAATTCCTAACATCCCTAGAGCTGAAAGATTCCCAAAAAGCCAACATGATTGTAAGACTGCCCAATTATCGTTGATAATGGTGTCATTACTTTGAATGATAGAATGTGAGAAATCCCTGTTTGTTTGCAGGCACTTTAATCTCATGGACAATTTACCTTTAGAGAAATGGGACTTTACTAGTCCCCATTAAGACTGTGTTGTTGACATGAAATATACTAACGATTCAGAAAGTTGTACAATAACAAATAATATAAACCCAACATAATTTTGTTTAATCATGAAATCACTTTTCAGAGGCTACACTTTCTTTGATTGACAAATGCTTCCACCCAAATTGAAAATGTTTCACTTTGAAGTAAAAATATGCTTGTTCAGGGGTTGTGTGTTTCTTCAGCTGCTTTCAGACATGCACTGAACTCAAGGCACTGAACTCAGTGCACTGAACTGACCTTTTGTTGATACGGACTGACACCAGTGTCAATGTGTTGTAAACAAAAATCGTATACATTATGTCCTTACTCCTGCATGCCCTAAACAGATGCCACCCCTCGCCTGAACGATCCGGAGGATTTTGGGCGGTTGTGAAGGGGTCTGAGCGGAGAGGTTCGTGCTGTGTTCTTCCTATGAGAATGGAAAACTCTTGACAAAGTCTGAAACCTATTGCCAGACATTTTCCGGAGTGCATATCGGAAAACAGCTAACAGCTAACTAGAAGAAAGGGAGCATGAGTCAGCATAATTTTCTGCCTAGCTTATAGCAGCTAAAGTCTGCTGTACGGGTCAAATAAACAGTCAAGGAATACAATTTGCTTCACTTTCTATCTTAACTTGCTGAAGCTAACTGTTTAAGTTAAAGAGCCATATTTTCCCCTAGCCCCATATAGCTAGATAACGCTTAGCCTATACAAAATACAACTTGGCAACTTGCAAATTAGATAAATGTTTCATTTTTTCCTTGGACTACACTTGGTTCAGTTTGCTGTGTGTTCCTGCACAAAGGTGTACAAAACCACTTATAATAGTGTTAAACAGCAGGGGGCAGGTTTACACTCCTGTCAGCTGATAGTCAAGCAGCAACAGTAAATGAGCCTGAACCAGGGAGTTATTTCACTGCCATAATCTTCAGTATAGATGTAGCCTACTAACATGACTTGTGTACTTAAAGTCTGTATACTTAAATGAAAACCCAACCACAAAAATCTGCTACTATGCAAACTTTGTTTGGGTTTCTGATCCCACCCTTTTAATCACACTTCCTCTTGTTTGTTAAAGTTTGCATTAGGTTACAAGCTTTTGTGTTTTGGCTCCATGCACTGAGGTTTAGCACAAACAATGAGATCATGTCTGCCTAGATTGAACCACTGTTCTTTAAAGGAAACAACAACTCCAACCCGCAATTAAACAATTGAAAAACCTCTTCATTGACAGATTGTTTTTTTGATGAATTGTAACTTCTGGATGTAGAGGTATTTGTTTAATTTCTGCAGCGCTCCGTCTCAGCATTTCTGGCCTGTTTTTCTTTCAGCATGCTGGCGGCCCATATCAACCCGAATAAAACCACAAACCACAGCAGATGCTGAGCAGATCCGAGTCCTTGCTACTTTACCTCGGTGGCAGGCAGCTCACTGCAGCTCTCTCTCTGGGCTCTCTTTGGGTCGCAGTGAATCAACATCCACTGGAGCTCAAACTGAAAAGAGATGTTCCTGTTACTCTACAACTCTGCAATATGCAATCGCTTTCATGTGACATTGCACAGAATCTGGGAATGCTTCATCACAGTGCAGGTTCTTAGTAGTGTTGTATGGGTTGTCGAGCGTGATTTTCCATCAATGCGATTTTCTGCAGGGATTACTTTTTTTTCCACTGGAACCCAGCTGAGCAGCTTTGCTGTGACAGCAGCACTTTAGAATTATAGCGGAGCTCTGCACACATATAAACCTGAATGTGTTTGTTCACAGAGAGCACCATCAGAGAGGGCTCGTAAGGAAAGTCAGTGAATGTGAAATGCAACAGGCAATTCTCCATCCCTACTTACCACAACGGAGGCGTCAGGATCAGCATCCAGCCTGCCAATAAGAGTGTCTCCCTCTGTGTTGACGGGACCTTTGCCCTTGATGGGTTTCTGATCCACGGGCTGGCAGTCCACGTACAGAGTGACCTGGTCGCGCTCCACGCCGATCATCACCTTGTGCCACTTGGTGTTGAAGAGCACAGAGAGGCCGGGGAAGGTGACGGTCTGCAGGTAGCCGTCGGCGCCCATCAGGAAGTACTCCAGAGCCTGCTGGTCGCCATTCAGCCTCATTCCGGCTTGTTTGTTGCCGTCTTCATCCACTATTTGCCAGACGTTCCACACCTTGTTCACTGTGTTCTTGATCATGCGGAAGGTCACCATGAAGGAGTACTCGTCTGGGAAGCCACGAGGGAAGTTTAGCCTGGGAGAGGAAAGAAAAACAGGGCTGCAAATCAGCTGAGGTACCAGGGAAGAACATCCGAGTCCAGCAAGCCTGGATATTTTCACATTTTTATTGAGTGACACATTGAGGAAAAGCTCAAAAACATCTCTCACCAGTAAAGGTTATAACTCTCAATATATATTTTATGTCAAGCTTCAAATACAAAGATGGTGTAGGCTTTAAGGTAGCGACTCTATCACAAAGAAGATACTGTGAAAGCAGCTGCCTCAGTGCATAAATCACTGGTTCAATTACAGCATGCAGTCGTGGTTAGTATTCCCAGTCTGGTGCTTTCTGTGCTTTTAACAAGCCAGATCCTCAGTAGGTGGTACATTCATAGATGGGCGCTGCAGCCGGACTTTTACCATCTTGTAAACGATCAAGGTGAGGCAATAAAAACTGAGTTTCCTGTAACCCAGTAAAACAAATGAAGACCACTCTAGCTTTGCCTGAGGTGAGAGAGTCTGAAGTATGTGCTGCTTTTGCCCTGCAGAAGAAAAGCGAGGGAGTGCAGCCTAAGTAAGGATGGACTTCAAAGCTCAGACTGTGCCACTGGACTTAAATGAACATGTATTTACATTCAGAGTGACAGGCCAGAGTGGTGGAGATGCAGGGTGCCAGCGAGTTACATAACAGCTTCTAAGGGAAGCTGGCCTGCAGGAAAAGATTAGCCAAAACAGACTGGAGCAGACACACTGGGAAACACCAGAGACGTCCTTGGTTATGTAAAGATGTGAGGCCATTAACTCCATCACTCCGTCCATGAAACAATGTTTTGCATTCATGCTTTAAATAGAATTTCTTTAACTTGTGCAAAACACACAAAAATAAAGGGTGTGGCTGTACAATAATTATGTACAAAGTCTTCTACCTTTGCCTTTTGTTCCATTTGAAAAACATATTTTTGCCCTAAAACCAAATATTTATGATCGCTATTCATCTTGAAGCTGGTTAACATGGTTCCAGGTATAAAACTCTTTTTATATGGATTTTCAGTAAAGAAAATGAATAGAAAATATTTCTTCGTTCTAAACCTCGGCACTCTAGATCCATTTTTAGAATATTTCTTTTCCCCCAGGCCTACCAATCCAACTATGTTTCTACCACAACCTTTTAATCACAAACAAGGAAATATTATTCACAGGGGGGCCACCTTTTTTTATTTTGATCCTTTAGGGATTCCATACAACTCAAGATAAATCATTACCAAGATGCTTGCTGAAATACTTTGTGTCTCCTGACGTTACCTGAAAATACAACATGCTTTTCAACCTACTCACTCACTCACAAAAATACTTCTACTCTCACTTTGGTGTCTAAGAATCGACAAATAGGTTCAGACATGTTTGCCTCCACCAATTATATGCTGCTCGCCATGCAGTAACATCTGTGCCAGACCTGTAATAATGCAACACCTGCATCAGGAGACCAACGTGTGTATGTGTGTGTTATTGTTTTTATCGGCTTGCTTTTGAAACCCTCTTTACTGTACTTACATGGTTGGAATTTGGAAATTGGCCTCCCGGTCGAGGCGGTAGGCCACCTGGAGGGGAGTGGAGCCGTCCACCTTCCGCACGCCTTTCAGGGTGATCACATCCAGCTGGAACTGAGTGATCAGATCAAAACCTACAGGGGGAAATGTATGATGGAGAGTAAATTCGTCGTTGTATAGCGCCAAATCATAATATACTTTATCTCGAGGCACTTGAGGAACACGCTGGCCCACTTACTATGGTCATTTTCTTTTCCCCTTTCTGTCATTTGTGAAAACCGGGACCAGCCAGTCAAAGTTTAGAATATGATGTGTTATGGTACAGGTGTGTTTTTCCTTTTTGCATGTTCCAACACCTGTACCACAACACCTAAAATAGACAAGCATCACACTTTAAGTGGCGACAGGCTTATATTTAGAGGAAGGACTAACAATATTAGCATTAGGATTAGGAGTGTACACATTATCAGGGCGTTACTATACTGCATTCATCTTTTCAATTGTTATCAGGCTATTTTGTATGAATCATCACATAATTTTAATAATGTTTTGGTAAGTTGGGATGGTTTTTGAACATTTTGTCATGATTTGGTTAATGATCACAAAGTAAATGTTGAAATAACAAAATGGAGAAACACAATGATATGAATCATCCCATGGTAAACTAACAGATGTAAACTGACAACACAGAATGTGTGCAGATGTGTTGACGCACTTTAAAACAGTAACCCTAGCCCAGTGGTGAGCAATTACAATCTTGCTGAGTTTGAATTGTTCTGAGTAAAATTCTGTAAAGCTCAAGTGGAACATTTTATTTGCCTCATTTGAAATCTTAAGGTGTCTTGAGGCATTAGGCAGCCCACCCTGTGCAACTAATTAAACTCACCACCTCACTCCACACAGTCTATTTTCTCTTCTGAGAATTTCCAAGGTTTCAGCTTTGTGGTTTCTCCACCTCTGTGTGAATACAGCTCAGCTATAGATTATCATTCCCAAGTGTCCCCCCCCGGTTGCACTAAGGCGTCTTTTACCTGGAAGGTCATCTTGTCCGCCTCTCATTGGTGGGCAGACGGTATCACCATCCAGCCGATTGAGGTCGAGTTCTGATAGGACGAAACAAAAAGCGAATAATCTCGTTACGCTTGTTCTCCGCTGAATTCGACAAATGTAATATATTACCCATCAGTCCGGGGAGACAGACACAAGGGAAAAGCAAGGTCTTTAATGTCCGAGTGGATTAGCGTCACTGTGTGCTGCCTTGCATTTTTAATGCGAGTTTCCCTTCCAACGGTGTTTCACACATAAACACACTCAGAAAGACAAATCAACACAGTCTCTGAGATTCATAATGCAGAGCTTGTGATTCAAACATGTCTACAGAAATGGAAACATAATGCTGAGAAGCGGCTGGTGTTGCATGACTGACACCATATGTCATAAGAAACATTTACGAAGGTCAACATGGCAGCTGAGCCACTTGACTTTAATTTATGTGCATGATTTATCATGATGGAAGTCACCTTTGATTGAAACTGTAACTAGCATATCATTACACTTTCATTTGATTTCTGACTCCATCATTAATACTTATCAGTTGTTTGAATCTATAAAAATCTGTATTTTTTATGTTCATATGCTTTTTTTACTGAACAAAATAAGACTGGCTTAGTTTGTCATTCCTGTTTTGAATATATTAAATATATCTGTCAATTCTAGGTGGTCTAGCATTATGTACACATGGTGTTGGTACCAAGACATGCCCACGACACTGTCAATGGGATTTCTAATGGAGTGGAAAAATGAATTCCTGGTATTTGTCAGAAGAGGGCGCTACCCTTGAGTCGCTGTGAAGGGGAAAAGCCTCTCAAAGAAAAAAACTGCATGTAAGGAGCATTGTGACAGCCAGAGGGGCTCCCCAGTCAATAACCTGAGTCAGCTCGTTTGCAGTGAGCAGCGAGAACACAACACATCTGGAAGCTGTTCCCACATCCCACATAACTGCTGAGAAATGAGATAAAGTGGTGAGACGGTATTTATAGTCCCATATTTACAACCACTAAACACTTATCTGAGTGTGCATGTGGACCTCAAGTTGTAAAAAGTTACAGCCTGCCGCGGCATTACGCTCACAGAGCCGGTCATTAGTGCAACGAGCGGGAGACGAACCACAATCAAGAAGTCACGTGGTTGCATGTGTGCATTGACATTGAAGCGCGCTGTCACAAAGGGCTGCACCTACTGTATGTCGCACGCGCTGCTCATTGATTTATTGTGTTCCCAAACAACAGCGGGGAATGGGCGTGTTGTGATTATCAGAGGGGACGTTTAATCAGATTTGATCCTACAACACAGACCAGTACAGTGCGTCTGCTCTTTCTGGCCTTCGCCTTTCGCGGGCCCTGATAAATAGAACATCCTAGCAACAGTCAATAAGCGGGCGGTCACATTAACCTGGGTCCTCTCAGTCTGTGTTTACAAGACAAACAGATTCACAGTAATAGTGGTTCTCGTGCAACATACGGTACACCGGGTTTGGTGATGTGTTAGTGATTGTGCACTGCGCTGCAGGTGACTTACGTCCAAGTGCTGGAGCGAGGAGCAGGGAGAGCAGAGCCACACAGAAAGTGGGGCATGCCGCCATCGATAGATGCCATGGTCGCTTTCTGTTGGGGAATGATGGAGAAAATCAGTATTCAGTCATGCATCTTATTCTCTCTGACAGTTCCTTGTGTGTCTGGATCGATAAAACACGGGGATGAGATGAAGTGCTGTGCTCGTGACCTCGGCTCATCCTGGGCACTTGAAGAGAAGGAAAGAGTTTACACCGCTCCTTCAAAATGTGGTGGCTTTGCATGCCAGCAAATGGGATTTGACAGTAGATGCCGATTGGAGGTGAAACAATAGATTGACACATTTTTTAAGATTAGATTAGGTTTCTGATCCGTCAGTGCAGTTCCACATGGTGTATCTTGTACAAGTTAAGCTTTAAAGTTCTCTTTAGGTAAAAATAAAATTTAAAGCATGTTAACATGTCTCCCTTAGTTTACTTAGTCTCGCATGGCAGCGTTGCTACTCTGCAAGCGCACAGAACAACATTCACGAAGCGGAAAGGCACATCCTCAAATGTGCATTTCTGCTCCTCGTTCGAGCATCTCTGGTACATGCTCACAGCTTTTATCTCTGCAGCAATTTTAAACTTCATGGATCAAGGTTCTCTTGCAGAGTAGAAATGCTCCCCCCCCCCGGCTAAATTTTGAGACTAGATAAACGCCACTGAAAAGACTCCTCTACTGAAGGTGAGCGGTAACAGTGAGGAGACTGGGAGCAGGGGTGGGGCCATATTAACATACTCATATAAATCTTAGTCACGAAATGAGGATGGATGGTGTAGATTTACATTTAAGCCATTTTAAGGCCGTGAGTCAAATGTTTAATGACAAACCTTTTGAAAATGTAATTTTGAGGAATAACGATTCATTTTATCAGCGTTATAAGCTACTGAACTATTGTTTAAATGTTGGGCAGTACATTTTTCTTTTAACAAATATTTCAAGGTTATAAGCAGGGACATACAACATATACTTGCATAGATTTTAAACAAGTCTTCTGATTCACTGACATCAACATTTGCTGAATAAATAATTAAACAAGGAGGTGTTATTTGCCACGTGCTGCATTGCAAGTAGAGGTGTGAGTTTCTGCTCCACGCCAGCAGCATAATATATGTATATGAGTGTGTTTACATACTGGAGAGGATAAGAAACGGCAGTGATAAACCACAGCAGTACACGTGTCCGAGCTGTGGCACACTGGAACCACTTACATTACACAGCAACCCCAAACCCATCATCTACATGACTGATGGTCACTTGGATCCAAAGCTTGTCAATCTGAGAAATACAACGAGGCACGGGGTGTGTTACTGAAGACGTAACCCCTCTCCAGTGTGTGGACTGTTTTGCAAATGAATGTGTTTGCTTGAAGAATGTGTGTGTGTGTGTGTGTGTGTGTGTGTGTGTGTGTGTGTGTGTGTGTGTGTGTGTGTGTGTGTGTGTGTGTGTGTGTGTGTGTGTGTGTGTGTGTGTGCTTGAGTGTGTGTGAGAGTGAACTGTCAGAGAAATGACTAATGGCAAAGTCAGCAAGGTCTCTTCAGAGGAGGTGTTGGACTCTGACATTGTGCCCTTCACTTGAGGGAGCATCTTCAGAGCCCCAGAGGGACTCACTGTCTGTATTCCACGCCGGTCTATATATAAAGTGTGCACTGACGCAGCTTCATGTCCCTGTTTGACTTGTGACATGAGGGATTTCTTCACCGGTTAACCCCTTCAAATCTACAAACCCATATTTATTCATGACCAAGGAATTTGGGTAATACTCAATTGGATCTTTTGCATGGTTGGATAGGAAAGGGTTGGTACCAATCTTAGTGGTCACTTCTATGTTTGCTTGGCTCCTGTGTTCACAAGGTCCCATAGTTTGTCCTATGATCCCCAAGGTCCTGTAGTGTGTTCCTTGTGTCTTATGTCCACTAGGTTCTATAGTATGTTCCTAGGGTCATATATGTTTCAATGGTCCGATAGTATGTTCCTAGTGTCCAATGTTCGCAAGGTTCTATAGTATGTTCCTAATGTCCTATGTTCCCCAGTTTCAGACCATGATGTGAACTTTCAATAGATGTTCCCCAGCTCTGCATTAGTTTAATATGACATGCTGGGCTATACTCTGGGAACTCGTCCCTATTGGATGGCTATAAATATTATAGACCTAGATTTGAGAAAACTTAGTAGGTTAATATGTTTAGGGGTTGGGATTATTGTTCCAATAAAAGAATAATATTTAATAGAATATTGAACAGGGGAAGGTAGGACCATGTGAACATTTACGCTGCCCCAGTCCCCCAACTTAAGGCTACAGCCAGGAGAGACATAGCTTATCTTAGCGTTCAAAATATCCACCTGTTCAAAAGAATATTTTACATCAGCTTTTTGTACGGATTAAACAAGATTCAATGTGTTGAGTATTGACAGGGGTTCTTTTTTTTGACAGAACCAGGCCATCTTTCTCCCCCCTGCATGCTTCCAACCTTTAAGCTGAGGTAAGTGGCCCCCATAGTCAGTTTACAAAGATATTTTAGTTCTTCAGTGTTATACCGGTATTGATTTCGCTTTTGGATTCATTGTCTCCCCTACCCTGAGGCTAAGTCTAAATGAATGCTGAATTTACCGAATTTTTTCATAATGAAAAGAATAGGAAAACAGTCGCTCTTGACTTGTCTGGTGTTCTTTTAATCAAAAAAGATATGTTGGTCTCAAAAATTACGGATATCTCCTATTTGGAATTACAGGCTGAATACTAGGACGACATGACTAGAAATCAAAGGTTTTTTATACAATTTTCTGGTAAAATGTCATTTTTTTTCAAATAAATCAATTTAAATTTCTTCCTAGAGTCTGATTATTTATTTGATCTAAGCCATTGTCAAAGTCTGTCTTTGTGAAACCAGCTCCTGATTGTTGGTTCTCATTCAACACACAGACACAACACGAGAGGGGGATAAAGGTTCTCTAGTTTTGGCAAGAAGGCAAATAACTGTATTTCCCAGTCCATGTAGTCCTTCTGGACATGTAACTATGACGATACAGCAAATCGAAATGATTTTGCAGTTTGTTTTCCCCCAATGATCTCCTATTTACTTCTCTGTTGCTTGTTCGTTTTGTACGATCGTGGAGCTTTTTTACGGTTTGTGGCTCAGGTACTGAACCCCCGAATTGCCCATAGATACACTGTATGGATGTGTGTGTAAATGGGTGAATGTAAAACTGCGGTCATCAAGACTAGAAAATCACTATATAAATACAGATTTACTATTTATATATCCTGACATTTAGGTTGATGCAGCAAAAAAATATGCAGAGAGAATTTCTGCTTAAAGTCATTTCACAGTAAGTATTGAAATGAAAGCTATCTGAAGGATTTGGAAAGTAGACAGGGTCTAATTTAGGCTTTTGCGCAGCAGGCAGGGATTCTGTAACGTTAATTTTCACCCACACTGAGGTGAAACATCATCAAACATGCACCACCGTTACATTTAATGTCAAATATATGTGCATGTTCCAAGATTAAAGGTTTCTTTCAGAGCTGTGGTTACACACAGAGAGACACTAACGCTGCATTTAATGCTGCCACAGTTCAAAAGTCACCTCCAAAGGAAACATCATAGGACACAAAAAAATCCCCATATTTTCCGGTAAATGCCCCGTCATGTAATCAATCAGTCAAGTCAATTAGGTTATGACATGTAATCCACTTTAATTCCCATAATTCATCAACATTTGATGGGACTTTCCCTTCACTGCCACCCACTTTGTGCTGTTGCTCAGGTGCTCAGTGAATCACTGAGGAAGAGAAAACACTCCTGACTCCTTCCTGCTCTCTCATTTGTCTTTGTTAGTCCAAAGTGGATTGGCACTGAGCATACAGCAATCAGCTGCACAGCTCAGTCATGTTAAAACGGACTGGTGCACAAAAGACACATAAACGTGCCTTTAGAGATGAAGATTTGCAAATCTAATATGAATTCTTTCATTCTGGCTTTTTCCTGACAAATTCAATGGAAACGCTGAAGGGCTAAAGGCCGGATGATTGTTTTTTATCACTCAAGGCTTTTTACATTGTTAAAATATCATGCAGTGAGGGAGTGTGGACAGATTAATATACAAATGGTCAGCATCTTTAAGCTGGAGATTTTATTGCATTCAAAAAGTCACCGAGTTGTCAGAGAGAGGAAAATATAGATCTTTCCTCTTCCTACATGAAGATTAGAAATCGATTATTAGTGGACACCCAGTCTGAAATGTCTCTTTGTTATTAGAAATTACTCAAAAAAGCTCAGAGAGCAAATGCTCCTGATGAGAGAACCCGAACAAAAATAAAACCTGAGATATTTACCTGGTCGAGGCGGAGCTGAGGAAGGCCATGTTTAGTAGAAGTAGTAGAAGGAGCCTGCAAAGATGTGAAATTCCCTCCCTGAAGTCAGTCCAACCTGCGCATGTTGAGGACTGACTGAGGGGAGCAGCGTCGCAGATGCTCAAGCATTTTCTGAGGTCACATAAAAGTTTGTTCAAGGGGCTCCCATTGGCCAGGAGTTCTCAAAGAGGTGGTGACTAGTTTTTATTACCAGCACTTAAAAAGGTGCAGAAGCCCACGGGCCTCAATGTGTAACCTTTTTTTTTCTCCTCTCATTTTTTTTTACAGTGCCTCCTAATGACATGTGCCGCCTGTATGTAATTCTCTCAATAATTATCGTCGGTATAGTGAAGGACCAGCCAGTCAGTGATGAAATGTGGATTTCATGGTCACGTGTACTCATCAGAAAAATGCATGTCAGTCTGTTGTGTTGACATGAATTTAGCCTTGTTATTACCTGAAGGGCCTCAGGCAGATGTGTTGTTTATGCATCCTGCAGGTTATGTAATTGATTTCTGTGGTGTCTGATGTGTGATTATCTCTTTTTGCTGCTGCACTTCAGAATGTGACGATGATTTCTCGCAGGATTGTCGCATTAACCAATATCGGGAATACACTCTGCGACAGTCTTCAATAATCTTGAGTTTGTTTTGCCTGTTCAGACATTTTGACATGTCTTACACATACGACATCCTCATCCCCTCCTCTGGTGCATAAGTGGTTTTGAAATTTTGTTGTGGGTACAAATCTCTCTAATGCAAACGCTCATTTGTGTTTGAAACACATGAATGTGCTGCAAAGTTCTGCAACACCTGCTTTAAAGTAAAGCTGCTTTTAATGTGAAATAGTGATAACCACTGCTGTCCAGGAGAATAATGACAGTTCGGACTTGTTTTTTTACGAGGCTGCATGCCACAGCATAGACGCGGAGTATCTCTTTTATATATTTATTCAAAACACTGTTTTCCTGTGTGTAAATCTCGGATTACTGGTTTATCGATCCTAGCAGTTGCTCCACCTGTTACATGATATTAGAGATCAATAAACTCTCAAGCCAGCTGAACACTCCACAATTCACTACAACCGATAATAGAAAGGTCTAGTATATAGTATGCGTTTCTGTATCATATTACGTGAATAGCTTTTGTAGATGCAGTACAATCGCCGTCTGAGTGAGCTGTGAGGGAAACACAATCCAATGACTGGGCCTCCACTGAGATCTGCTGGAGGGATCATGTGTCCGACCTTGATAATTGAGGGCTCATGCTTCCAATGAGGGAGCAGACAGTGCAGGCAAAGGGAGAGAGAAAAAACAGTTTGCGATTATTTGTCCGTGTGGCGCGACCCCATGACTACCACACTCGTGACCAGCAGTCACACAGGCCAAGTCCCTCTGGTGAGAGTGCAGCTTGACACTGCTGTGGGAATGTAAAATCAACAGTGTTGTGGTCGCAGAGCTACAATAACAAACTGTGATTGCTCCGATATTTAGATGGCATGGGAGTGACATTCACAACGATCGGCTTTTATAGGTTATAAATGAATGTTTGTGGTCCAATGAAAACAATACGTATGCTCTGATTCCAGAAATCTCTGTCACCGTTCATCTTACCGGCTTCATACTTTGCATGTGTATTGTTAAAGGCCCAAGGACGTGATCATTTTGATAATTTTATTACTTTTGTTTCACCATATCGGACTGACACAAACATTCACGGGTGTTGCGGTTGTGGATCTCTGTCATGGCAACAACATTTATAGAATCACTTCCTCTTTTGAAATTTGTCTTCAAAAAGACATGCAGGTTAGGTTAGTTTAACTGCCATATCAAAATGAACTGAAGGAGTGAAAATCAGCATGGTGGTTTGTCTCTGTTATTCCCTTTAGTTTTCAGATTTCCAGCATTATTACTTTCCATTTGGGAACCGATGGAGTTGAGGTATTAAACTAATTCCTAGTTATTTGTTTCAGGGCGGATTCTGAATGTTCAATATAGACACTAATCATTTTTCTCTGCTGGTGGTTTCCCAACAATAAAACCCCAGGTATGTTTTCATCTGCCCTAGTTTTTCTTCTCTTTAATGGAGTGGAAGTTTCAGTGGATGTTAAAGTCACATGACATTTCTCTTTGTCACCCTAACCAAGTGCAAAGCTCCATTTTATATTTCCAATCGGCCTTTTTTATGCCCAAATTGAACATGTGCATAAAAACCGGTGGATGGAAATGTAGTGCAATGTCCAAAATCTCCTACAGGTGTTGAGTCACATCAATTTCAAACGTTTTGCCCTGTATGGAATCATCAGTGTTTATTTACTTGTATTCTTGTACTTCTCATCTGTTTGTACACAACATTGGTTTTTATTAACAATATGAGCTGAGTTTTAGTGTGATCATCAACTGTGTAAATTACATCGGCAGAGACATGTGCCAAATCAAATTACTTTTACTTTCACAGACTAGAAATCATCATCTGAGCCTCATATTGGAATATGTGAAAATTGGTGTCCTTGCTGCATAACCTCTGAAAGGTTTTTTCAGACTATATGGTCACATGGGCTCTGGCCGCCGACTGAAAAAGAAAAAAAAAATCAATAGTGCTTCTCTCTTAATCAAGAGTGCTCGCAGCTTATGGCAAAACGCCATGAGAGAAAGCAGCAATTGACTTTGGGATTTTTAAGCGGAAGGTGAAGCCGGGAACGGGAGGAAAGCGCTCATTGTGGGCTCGCTCGGCCAGTGAGGGACACAAAAGCACCGAACGACCCGGTTGAGGAAACTAATTTCCTCCTGCTGATAACTGTTAAACACACAGTTACCATAGACAGCGGGGCATTTCTATTCATTTGTTACGTAATCCTTCCCACTCGCCCTTATCTGACCAGTGATTAGACAGTGAGCAGTTGTTTAACCAGGACAGATGGCATATGATTTGCAGTACCTGACGGCCAGAAACACAGGAGACAGTGCTGGTTAGTGGTTGTTTCTCCATTGTTACTTTGCTGTATACAGTTTCTTCAATAATACAATATAAATAAGACACCTGTACAGTTTTATCACTTAGACTCTAAAAATGGTGCAACAAAAATGTATCCTAGATTTCTTCCTATCTAAGCCTTATTTATCCAGTGCCGACTACATACATTATGTCTAATATTCACGGCTCTTTAAACCTGCTTGCAGACATGCACTTAACTCCTACGAACCTCTGCACATTCTCCAGAGGGGCTGTAAGTGTTAACGCAAATATTTGACTGAGAGTCTCAGGACTTTATGTGGACTCTCTACAGCCTGCCCCCTAAAAAGTCTGCAGAATGTTGGAAGGAGCTCACGAGAGAACACTGCAGGAGATCGTCCGCAGGATTCACCATCAGTGATAGAGCGGGTTAATGGAGCGACGCCTGCGAGCATACATCATGTGACATACCTCACTCTCCACAACCATCTCTAATACACACCCACCTTATCAGTTGGTCTATTTAAGCAGAGAGACATTTCCCATCATCCCCTTTGCTCACACTGCTGCTGCAGTTCTGCTACCAGTAGCTTCAGCCCCTCCACCACCCCAGCATCCACCTGTAGGCTCCAACGGGGGGGTCACAAGTATTTGCTCATCACTCCCATCATTCCTGTGTAATCATATGGGGGGGGGAGTGATTAAGTTGGAGCCTAGACACCAAACACTAAACATGTTCTACTGCTGCAATAAACGTTTGAACATGAGTTGTCTGACTGAAATGACTTTTCTAACACGCGACAGACGCAAAAGTGAAAAACAAAATAAAAAGAGTACAAACATCTTAGGATGAAGGAGCCCCACATGTAAGACACACTGACGAAGATGACAAAGAGCTTTTGGTAATTAGCAGAATTAATATTTTACTTCCTGCCTCTGTTTGCTGCACCGACCCCTCACCTCAACACGCTGGAGAGTTCTGTGTTGGGAACCCGTCTGAGTGGAGGATCTCCCGCTGCGTTGTTCGCAAACTCTGGAGAAAGTCAGGTCCCAATCCTGCGGACACCCTCGGGAGTTCACGTCTGAAAACAGTTTAAGTGTCACACACTCAGTCATCAGGCAGTCATCCTCTTGCCATTCTATATACACTCACTCACACTTACATTTAAATTTGTCAAGGAAAGAAAGAAGAGAAAAAATTCCCCCCCGTTGCACCTGACACATGGCTGGATTTACCTGTTGGATGGCCCAGGGGCAAAAGTAAGAGGCTGGGCCCCCATTGGCTCCCTGTTGTCACTACTCTGTGCAGTGTGTGTATCTTTCAATGCAAGGAAACCACAGAAACATACAGCACATTTGCTATGTAGTCATTTTAAAAGCAAACAACAACTAAAACAGATGAATGTTTTCAACACAAGCAAAAATAAGAATTAAATGAATTAGCGCCGAAACCAGATAATTTAAAAAAGGATTAAAAGAGGATTCACATTACATCTGCATTTTTTGAATAATTTTATGCCAGGAAGTGGTAAACAACTGTGTAACAGGAAAGCTATTATCTGTAGTCACTAAACCACGGATGTATGTACTCGGCTGTTCCTCTTAGCCCTGTAGAGTGTTTTAGCATCTTTCCAGACATTGTTCTGCTTTTTGTGGTCAGCAACTTTATGTTTTTCACTTTCCCTCCTCTTATTAACCCTTGTTTTCTAGCAGCAGTCAGCTTTTTTCCCACTGTACACTACCTGCCCAACACCAACAGACAGAGGAACTTAAAGCTGCTAAACACAGCAAGCCCCTAGTTTGCTAAACAGGCAAATATCTCCCTCAAAGGTTGGGGGGGAGACTAAAACAGAGCTAATAGATAAGAGAATACATCCTGATGTCAATTACAGCATATGATGACCATGATTGATTTGGTCTAAATAAGCTGTAGACCTTGTCTCCAAACTTATTAGCTGCATGATTTGTATATTATACTTTATTGCGTTGTATTCAGACTTCATTTGGATACCACGATGACATCATTGCTATCATATGACTGGAAATTAGTTTTTTGATCTAAATATACACTTTCGAGATACCTTGAAAAATGCATTTTTGTGTGGTGTCATTTTCTGACTTCTCTGTGGGGAATAACTTTCTGATCAATATAAGCGTCAGACTGTCTCTAGTCGTATTATTTGCAGATATATCCTGTAAACCATATTTTTGTTGATGTTGGACCTATGCTTCGGTTAACACATGGAGTGGCTCCAATTCTGAAGAATGTAAGAATTAGCACTATAGGTTTTTCCAACCACTTTGATTCTGGAGTTCATTGACAATGTGAATTGTTATTATCGTTATTATGGTTATTGTTATGATTGCATTTTATGACTCTGGTGAACCAACAGCATAAATCTTGGCAGACAGATGTCCAACAGAGGTTTGTGTTGACATTTGAAGCTGGCAACTCCACCACGGTCGAGCAGTGACCTTGTCAATTATTAACAATGTATAATTGAATTGCATATCAATTCTACTGGTTATTTAGTGGCTCATCACAAATTAATAGCGTTGCCCCCTGAACCTCTGGTGACTGCATGATGGTGGTGGTATACTCACGGTCTCCTGGGTCACGTGACAGCCGCGTGTTTATTATCGCATTATTGCTTTGTTTGCAGAACATTCAAACTCAGGGCCTCCCAGGTCACATGACAACCATGTCTTTAATATTGCTTTGGTTGTGATTTAGGGTAAGAGGCCATGTCTCCCATCTTATTTGTTGCTAACTTCAATGCATCACTCTATATGGCATGATTGTATGACCTGAAAGGGATGCTGTGATGACATCATCCCTAACATATCAACAACACTCATTTCTGAAATATAAGCTTTCGGGTTGTTTAAAGGATGCAAAGATACCTAAAAACCTTTAAACTACATTGTTTTCTGACTTTTTTCTGACTTCTTCATGATGTCACTTATCATATGACGTCACATGATGGGGAATCATTTTCTGATCAATATAAGCGTTAGGCTCTCACTCTAGCCATATCCTCTTTGACCTCTATGCTTAGGTTGATAAACTGCGTTTCTCTGCTTCTGTTGGATGTGTAAATGATCAATTATAACCATTATAATTCTGAAGTTCATTGAAATAGTAATGTATCACGTTGTAAGATTCTTTTGAAGAAATAATTGTTATGCCTGCATTTTACGTAGTGAATTATAACTGAATCCAGAGCCTAGATCTTATGCAGACAGATCCCACAGAGATTTGTGTCGACTACAGTTGAAAAGTGAATGTGTCATCACAACAACTGACAGTTATTCACTTATCACAGATGATTGAATGTATTTTAAAACTACTTTGTTATTTGGCGGCTCACCACTAATAGCGTTGCTCCTCTGAACCTCTGGTGACTGCGCGACGATGGTGGTGGTACACTCGCGGTCTCCCGGGTCACGTGACAGCCGCGTGTTTATTATCGCATTATTGCTTTGTTTGCAGAACATTCACCCTTTGTTTCTTTGCATTGAAATGTTCCCTCTGCACGGTTCACTTCAGCTTTTAGGGGGCAGGCTCTGACGTCAGCACACACACACACACACACACACACACACACGCACGCACGCACGCACAGACGCACACACACACACTGCCTGGTCGCTGACTATTAATATTCCCCCTGAACTACCCACTGTCTTTAATGCAGCTCCCGTGCGCGGACCCGGAGGATGAGCACACGTTCTGATCCCGCGACAGACGCTGCTGCACTTCCCAAATTTAAATCCCCGCCGGGAGAGAGAGAGAGAGAGAGAGAGAGAGAGAGAGAGAGAGAGAGAGAGAGAGAGAGAGAAGAGAGAGAGAGAGAACAGAGAGAGATAGAGAGAGAGCGAGAAAGAGAGAGAGAGGGGGACTGCAGAACATACAGGGTCCGGATGAATAACCATGGCAACAGCAGCAGCAGCAGCAGCAGCAGCAGGAGAAGCGGTGATATAAACATTACATCCACACAGCGACACAGTGAGTGGAGGCTGGAGCCGGAGTCCTCTGCGGATCTCACTCTTCATCACTGCTAAGGTGAGGCTGCGTTCGGGCTGGACACCGTCCGCCTGCGGTACAGTGTCGCTGGGGGGGGGGTCGGCTGTTGTCTGCGTGCGTGCATGGGGGTGGAGGGGGGAGGGGACATGAGAGGGTTCATGAGAGGATGGCTCGTTGCTGTACATCACAGCAGAGAGACAGAGGGACAAGCTGGAGAGTGATGACTGGGGATGGATCTGAGGTGAAAGTCTGATTTGTGAATCATGTCCTGCCGCTGCAGAGTGGATGTCTGGCTCTTTGACCTATCGTATAGTGTGGCCAACATGGGGCTTGTGTCCTTTCGAAAGGACACTCCACACTGATCAGCTAACAAAGCATTTCAATCAAACCAGCCTTTCAAAATAAAGGTTTTCAAGCACTCTCGGGGCTCGGAATGACCTGAATGAAGCCCAGTGTGATTAAAGTTACAGGATGTTTGTCAGAGCTGCGCTGCAGAAACAGTTTTGCACAGATGTTGGAGTCCACAATATTGGTCCTACACACAGGTTATTAACGTAGCGAAGCCCCCACTGCCAAGCGAAACAACGCAGAGTTGTTGTTTTGTCCCGGTAGCCTGCGAGAAATATAAAAATAGAAGAAAACGATGATGCTAGGCTAAATAGATTACATCTGACGAGGCTGTTCAGGCACTCGTGACTTATGCAAACATTTCATTAGAGCAGGAAACCACAAGACCAGTTCAGAGTAGCCTCACCAGACTGCTACATCTCAGCTGCTCATCCACCTTCATAGTTTGTTTTGATACATACTAGCCATAACTTTGGGTTTCACAACAAACAAGCTCCTGTGAGTTGAAGATATAAATAGTGAGTCTCTTTGTGATCTCGGCTGCTGATTGCATGCCACTCGAGCAGCTCTCCAAACGGCACAGAAGACATTTGAGGTTTTGCAAGTTGGATTCCCCGGCTGGTAAAAAAAACAACAGTTATTAACAAAAATAATTAGAAAACAGCCCTTTAATCATTAGATAATCTCTTTTGGAGATAGTCAGGCACATCCTCTCAAAGTCATACTCTGATTCATTTCACTCCATAACTCGTGGCCGCTCAGTAACTCTTTTTTTGCCTTTGTGTGGATTTGGCATTGTAATTCTAACAACAAAGAGCCCGAAACAGCATCATGCAGGTTTTAGCTAATGCTAGATTATGCCATCACATGATTCCTGGGCTGGCTCAGTGGATTCCTCTCAAGGGCACTCTGCCTCCACATGTCCAATTTCTCTCCCTGATATTGTCAAGCATGGTCTCAATGACTTTGATTTGACAGATCATGATATTCTTTATTGAATGAGCTGATATTTCGCCACTTATCACTATATGTGAGTCCTTTGTCTGTTATTGTGTTCAGCAGAGGGAGTTGGTGTCACTGAATGGAGCATTGTCTGAGATTAATTTCCGGCCCCTTTGTTTTTTGGAGCTGTGCAGCAGTGTCTACGCATAGCAGACACACTCTGCTACAATGACACCTGTGCTTGTAACTGCTGCGTCTTCATCCTCCATCCCAGACTGAGACTGGAGGCGTCGGCCAGCGTTCCCGGCTGAGCTGACTCCGACAGGAGAGGGAAGCTCGAGGGCAGAGCCGGGTTTTTAGCTTCTCCGTAAGGTGGAGGAATCACTGGAGCTGCAAACGCTACTCATCCAAGAAGGCCAGCACGTTTGAGTGTGTGTGTGTGTGTGTGGTGTGCATTAAATAGTAATCAGACAGCAGATGGCTGTTTTGTAATGATTAGTGTTCAATGACTTGCAGCGAGTGCAAAAATCCTTTAGTTTGTAAAAGTGCACAAACAGCTAATTATAAGCATTAGCTTGAATACAGGTCGTGCAGTTATGTGTGTAGCGGAGCAGCTTTGTGCAGTCATCAGAGCACGGCTGTCCTGCATTTCATCTGCGATTTGTGAAACAAAAAGAAGGTGACATTATTTATTGTGATTACCTTGCAGTCTTTCATGCCAACTACAACCGTAGAAGCTGAGTCTACATCCCCACTACTATGTTTTCATTTTAAAAGCATCAATCGGCTATGGGATATGCCTGGTGTGCACACTACTCTGGAGTTTTAGAACCATTAAAACTGAGAAGTTTGGAAATGCTGCTTGTCCAGTTTGAAAATAAAGACAGAGAGAAACTGAGATGTTTGGAAACAATGAAGTAAACACTCACAAATCGCTGATTCGGGCATTTCAGTCAAAACATAACCTTCGCTGATTCGTCAGGCTCCTATCAAATGACCCCCTTCTGGAAAAAACTGTCATGAGCCACAGATACCAGTGTAGAACACAACAATGATAAGCAATTACAAGCGTGGTTGACCCTGTTGTCATTGCCAACAGCTTGTGCAGTTAAATTCTGCATTTTACAATGATACAACTACTTACATGCTTAGGAGACGAGCTAATATTCGAGAAAGTTGCAACTTTTCTGCAATTATCAACCAAATGTTTCCTGTTTACACGTATCTTTGACATTTCTTAACTGTTTCATATTTTCTGTAATATTTATGTAAATTAAGCATTTGGATCCTGGTAATAAACGTTTAAAAATGCAGTCTAATGGAAACAGCTAAATAAAGGTTTTTATTCATGAGATATTGCTAAGATAAGGCTGATGAAATTTTACAATTCTTTCAGAAAATCTGATGAAAATACCAGAATTAATGAAGGATTACTCTCAACAAACAAGCATGGTCTGTGTTGCCTGAAGCATTTCTCCTTAAAAAACACCAAACAAATTGGGCTGAATGCCAAAGACAGGCCGTGTTTGGGTGTCAGAAATAATTAAGAGCCAGACAAACAAACACGTTGTTGGTTTTGGTCTTTTCGTGGGATTTGCTGACAGTGTGACTTTTACCCTTTAAAGATATTCTCCATTGCTTCAGTTATATATTTCCTGGAGAGCAGTTTTATCATCATCATCATCATGATCATCGTTGTCATCATCATCAAAGGGCACACACTGTATCCTGCCCAGATGAATGACAGCTGTAGGGCTTTGAAGCTGTCTGCGTGGGTGCTTTGCCGTGGGCCTCGCTGATTTGATTAACTTATTGATGAATTTTGGCAGAGCACCAGACAATCAGACAATCGGCGTATGTCCTGTACATGTGCTCCAGCTACATACTGTACGTACAGATTGTTTTTAAGTCCCAAGTCCCTGCACTTTGAGACCTCGGCTTAATCAAGCCCACAGTGTTCGTTCTCCTCCTTACTGCCAACGCAACACATTGCTGAGGGAAGTGAGCGGCTCCTTCTGATAAATCTCTGATACAGCAGGTGTAAAACAGATAACGGACGCTCAACGCAGTGAATTAGGGAAGCAATGAGGCCACTTTGGTTGGCTTAATCAGCGCTGACGAAATCAGATGCCGTATATTCTCCACTGTCTCACAGTTTTGCATCTAATGGCCTATAATTGGCTGGACATTATGATGACTGGTTACCCCCGATACACACGCAGCCTCACTGTTATTCCAGCGAGTGTCAATGTGACACGACGGGCAGAATCAGCATGAAGAGGAGAAAACACATGAACTGTGTGGTTTCTTGTCCCTTCAGGACTTTTGCAGCAGCATCCAGCTAATGTAGCACAACAATGCTACTGTGTTGGTCGGGATTCTTTTACTGCACTGCCGGCTTCTACTCTTCCTCCACACTGCCGGGTTTGAAAAACTCAGGTCCTGGTTTTATTGAAGATTTCTCAGCCCTTCTTTTTATACACTTGGCAAGATTCTTATAATGCATCTTATCAGCATAAGTAAGGTTGAGGAGACCGTCCCTGCCAAGTGAGACTCACCTTATTTGCCCAAATGAAATTCTGCAGTTGGGAAAGGACACAGAAATAGATTTCTCTGCTCATAAGGGACAAATAAGAACTGACTATGGACTTGGATCAGCATATTTTTTACATTAAAGAAAGTGATCCAGCAAAACCAAATAATGCAAATGCCTAGCAAAGTAGTTCAACCTTATTCTTTATTACAAACTATTTGGCGGGTATAGTATTGGGAAAAACAAAATTAATCACCATACTTGCTCTATCACTCATAAAACAATTGGACAGCTTATCAATCATGATGAGCGTGCCGGTCAAGCTGTATTTTCCATCCTCTCCAAAACACATAGTAGGCTACATGGATTTATTAAGCTACGTGGTATAGTTTGTTATATGCCCTTATGTGAGCTACACACTTTAGTAAGTCTGGTTAGCTAACGGAGCATTCCAAGGCCAATGGGCTCATCATTAGCCAACGACATTAGTTTGTGAGGTTACAGGACGTGTTCCTGTCCTGGATGTTATCACAGTCAAGCTAATGCTAACTTGCTTTCTATTGTATTTTGGGAAGCAACTTCCAACAATCAGCAGATAGCCTGATGATTGAAAGATGTTGTTTAATCCTCATTCTTAAGGACTAGCTAGTTGTAACAATACAAATGACAACTGTACTTCTTGAAAATGCAAACAATGAATTAAAAGTTTTCCAGAGACTGATCTTATATCTTATTTTCTTTACCTTATTTAAAAATAGCTTTTAGGTATGGTGTTCTTTCATAATACAAGAACAATGAAGTTTCTTCATTTCAGTTACTAGTGAAAAAATCTGTTCAAGAAGATGCTGGCTTGCAACATGCATCGATTTCAACTTCTTTTTAAGGTTTGACCATTTAAAGTGATTTAGTTGGAATATTCAAAATTCAACCAATGCTGTTCAATTTATCCTATTTTCAAATATCTGTTTAGCAGTAGGTGACAAACAGACTGCTAGCCAGAGTTAGGCAGCAGTGAAATACGTGTACAGAGTTACTTATTTAGAATACATGAACAAAATAAATAATGCAGAATTGTAGCAGGTAACAACAGGAACTAAATGAGCTTAATTTAGCAAATACTCTGATAGTGAAGTAAAATGCTGTCACTTATTTTAAGTCATGAGAGAAACTGTATTGACAGAATATCAGCAAGCTGGAATTAACTCTAATAAGTTTTGTATGTTAACTCCTCACGATAGAATGCTGTCTCAGCTCTGGTGTTGTTTATTGTCAGATAAATCTTCAGTGCTTGAAGAAAGTGGACTGAAAACAGTATCATGCTTTTAAAGCAGCCATGCTGAGGAGTTGCACAGGTGCAGTAGAACTTCAGAAAGGTGTCTGGCAGTGTTTCCTTACTGTGTGTACATTCTGCTTGCTAGTGATCACTTCCAGTTTTTAACAGCACTTACAGGAACATTACCTGAATACACATGCAAGGACTATGTTTCAAAGCATTCAATGAGGGGGTTACTTCATACACTTTACTGTGAACACTGCAAGTGTTTCATCTGCTTGTGGTTGGCAACAGCTCAGATAAAATCAATTTTAGGTCTGTGGGAACTTTTTATGAATGCTCCAGATTATAAAGTCCCTTTCTACAATCTGCTCTTTCCTAATGATTATGACATTATGGATTTAAAATAAAGTTGGTTCTTGTTTGAAGTGTTGGCAAAACAATGGTGAACGGTCTTCTTGTGGGTTTTCCCACCTGAGGCTCAGCATTCCTGGGGTGTGTCACAGTCGCTTGTAGAGACATCTATTTTTAATGGTCTGATGATGGTCTGCTGTTCAGGCACACACATGTTTCTGCATTTGTCTTAAAGGAGACACAATATGCTTTTTCAAATTTAGTTTAATATCGTTTTTTTGTGTATGTAAAAGATCCACAAAGATAAGTTTATGGTAAAAACAGTTCCTCTCCCCCATAGAAAAACAGCTCGTGCCTTTACAATAGTCCGGTCAATACCTCTGCACCATTGTGATGTCATGTTATATCACAATGCTCCACATTTGCATAACATACATCATGCAGCTGGTCTGACACACCTCCTTTCAAAACCAGGTAAAGCAAGAATGGAGGCCAACATTCCCTACATGTGCTGGAAGCAGTTTACCAATCAGGACAGAGTGAGCGAGCTGGCCAATCAGAGCAGCCTGGGCTTTATCAGGAGGGGCGCGTTTAAAAAGACAGAAATCTTAAGACAGAGGCTGAAATAGTTGCTGCAGCAATGAACAGATTGAAGAAAGTGATACATTTTCAAGTAATAGCCAAATTAATTGTGATTATATGTCTCCTTTGTTGAGCTGACGTACTGTTTACATAAGCTAGAACCTCTCCGGCCCTGGAGATAACTCTCATTCCAATCATTTTTTAATGCTTTTTCTTGTAAAGTTGATCTCTAAAGGTCAAAAATAATCCAGCGCTGTCTTGTTAGTGGGAGCTGCATATTTGCTGTGCCATATTTTCCCATTTTTGGGTCAAACAAGAGAGGGAGAGCTTCTTTTTCTCAAGGTAGAAACTCCATTTGGAAAATCTTGGCACATTACAACCTTCCCCTGAAACACAGAGAAACCTCTGGGATACATTAAGCCTTCACATTAGAACATTAGGTAAAACATAACTGTGCAATAAAATTTGAATTTAAATGAACAAGGCAGGTAACATGTACACATAATTGCCAATTATGCGGGCAATACAGAACTATATAATGCAGATAGATATATTCCTCCCAATTATGCAAGTAATAACCATGTACTGTGGCTGACATTTACAGTAATAGATGGTGAACTCCAATGAGTTCCTAAAATTATTTTACTTGAAGACAGATACAACAAAGATATTCTTTCCAGCCGCACACATCAGTGCTTTAACTCTGAAATAATCACATCATAGGGTGGAATTTATTGTCTGACATTTATCTGATCAGCAATGATGAAAACTCTATTCAGAGCAAGATGTCTGTCTCATACATCAGTTCCTCCCGAGCGGGCTTCATGAGTCACATAATCTCAGTAGACAGAAGAAATAACAATGTGAGCTAGTTTTAGAAATATCATCATTTATCTTTTTTTTTTTTTTTCTCTGTCAATCCTGCGGCCTGTTTGTCTGATGTGTCATATTAACTGTTTTTTCTTTTCTCTCGACAGGTGATGAGTGGGAATATATCATGTCTGAAGTACAGGGAACACTGGAGTTTTCTGTAGAGTTGCACAAGTTTCACAATGTGGATCTCTTTCAAAGAGGGTAAGTGATTTATCGCTGCAGAAATCCCATTACTGGAGTCGTGACTTATGTTCATTTCCTGGCTTCACAACTGGCAAGTCAGCAAACTCACAGAACAGATTTGTGTTGATTCTTGACTTGTTCTACTAAGATACACCATAATTGTTTAGGAAGGACAGAACCGAATCCATAATTTACATTTGTAAAACACATAACATGAACAATAGAGGTACAATGGTTTCAAACTGGCAAGATGTCCCTGCCTATCAGATAATCTCTGGTTATCTATTGAGGAATTGCAGGTAAAAGACAGGTTGTTGTGACCTTTGCATAAAATCCATTTTCCCTCCAATAATATTAACATTGCTAAACAAAAAAATTAGGTAAGACCGATGAAGATATGACTCATTCTGGAATGATGCTGAGGACATTATATTTATCCGGTAAATTAACTTGTTGTAAGCTCAGCCCACTGCTGCATTAGTTCACCACACCTCTCATCTAAAGCTACTTGGAGATTCAGGTGCCAGAAAGGTGGGAAGGGACCGGGGTTACTGCCAGGCAGGAGGGAGTGGAAGGGTCTGAAATAACAAGAGGCTTGTGATGATGGCAAAGGCAGGCAGGCAGGCAGGCAGGGAGTGAATGAATGAATGCATGACTCAACTGTGGCATGAATGCATGACTCATCTGTGACATTTGTTTCACGAAATTAAAATAAAGAGGAATATAATGGGATGAAACACGACAAACATATTGTACTATATAGAGTGTCAACAGAGATCCCCCTGAACAACATTGAAACTCTTTTTACACCATTAAGACAACAGAGAAACCCGTATCCCATCGAATTAGCCAATAATAACCAGTGTCAGATCTATAGCCAACACATATATGGTAAATATAATATAATATAAATACTTAAACATACAGGCTTATTAGAAATAACAACATGAAACCATTTCAAAACATTTCAGAAGTTATGAACTCATAATACAAATTTAAATTTCATAGAATACAAGAATGGATAAAAAAAAATCATAATGCATAATTACATAAGATTAGGTAATATTAGGTTATAAGTACGAGAAAACTAGCTAGCGTTACGTCCAGCTAGGTTCTATTTGTAGCCTAATTGAAAACAATTTATATGATAAACTGAGATTTGGGTAATTATCTATCTGTTATTCATCACAATCAAGGCAGCAGATAACCCAAACCTTATGGAGTGAAAAATAAAATGGCTGAAACTGCTGCGAAAGTAACTAGCGTGCACATCTTAGTAGTCGCTAACTCTGTTATGATTATGATCATCTGATTATGTTACGTTAAATCACATATTTTAAAGTGCGTTAATCAATTTATTAAACTGTCTTCAGTAAAAATATCTATAATTGATGGAAAGACACCTCAGATTTAATCTTTATAAATCACCAAACAGATTGCACAAGTTTATGTTTATGCACAGGAAACTGATGGCCCATCTTTTTTGTGAATTCTGTTGTTTTTTTCTCATTTAACATAATCCAAAGCTATTCATTTTTCAGATAATTTTTTTTAGGCTAAAATTAACAAGCCCTGAAAGATATGAAATGGAGGAATAACAATCTGTGCAGCTGCCCTTCAGGCAGCAGAGATGTGAAGTACAAGCATATAGAGTCCAACACATTCACACAATAGGCTGTATCAATATGCAGTTTTATATGGAGTGTTAAAATGACCAAATCATTTCATGACGTAGAAAAGGGCCATATTTATCCTAACATCATGATGTGTCTGCAGGAAGATTAAAGTCGTCTCATGTGGTCAGCCTCTGGCTCTATGAAACACCAGCTTTAATGATTTCCCCTCTCCAAATGGGCTGGGCTGAAGCTTTATCATGGTAATCCCTTCAGCTGAGTGCACTAATATGTTTGTTTTTTGACCAGCTCCCATGTTACTTTCCGATAGCACCACTGGTCCAATGTGAACACGAAACAGAATTGGGTCCCGATTTAAAGTTGTGGATTAAGAACAGTTTAGTGACCAGGACCCACACGTCGCCTCACACAGAAAATGTAATTGCTGAGATTGATGCTAATCCCTGCACCAGACTAGGGGGGGGCACACAGCTGTTCACTTAAGGGCCCAGTTGCAGACTGATTGCATTAAAAATAGAGATTGGATCTGCATTTGATTTGTAAAGGAGGCGACTGCAATGAGCACAGCACTTTAACTTTCCACTAATGGAGGCAAAGTCTCAGATTGGTTCAGATATTCAAATATCAAACCTGTTTTCTTGCAATTTATTCCAGAGCAAATGTGCCAAACCACTGATAAATTCCATTGTCCTCCAGCATTTATTTGCCAAGAGTTATTATTAATGTGGGCACGCAGATGTGAGTATATTCGCTCTAAGTGGTTTGTGGTTTAGCTTCTGACCAGGAACCAGCCACAGATTTGACCTATTTCCCTCCATAAACAGCCCTTATTTATTTATCAACTCTTCAAAACCCTTTTTCTGTGCTCTTCACTGTCAAGTCTTCATCTTTACACTGTCGCTAACGCTCTGATTATTACCGTGTTCGCAGCCATGCTTCGGTCTCTTAGATTTGCCGATGTGTCCCCAGGGAGCTGAGAAATGCTTTTACACAAAGCCGCATTGGCCTGAACTGTCAAAGTGACCTTTTCAAAGAGGCGTTTCGCCAGCCGCCCATAGTCTGGACCGTCTTGTAAATAATCCATATAAAAGTCAACCTCTTCTATGGCACTGTGCTGATATTGTTTTCGTTCTCATGAATCCTTTGACTTTAATCGCATTTCCCAACTTGTTCCAAAACAACAATGTTTGCCAGCATTGTAGAATTCTAGCACCCAGTGCTCATCTGATACCGTACACAGCCTTCGAATAGAGGAGCATTATTATGTCTTTTTAATTATTAATGACCATTTGCCCTTTAATCTTTGAATAATTTAGCCACATTTGTACAATTCATGGCTGGTTTTGTTTAACATGACATTGTTATCTTGTCATCCATGTCAGGAGGACCACTCCTGAAGCTTTGAAGATACACTTTACACACTGCACAGGATTATAATGACATTTAATGTAATGTTGGTGCTACAATATCCCCTATTCCACCAAGACACATCAGTTAAATTCCAAGTGAAATCACACTATGAGGGTAAACTTGCAATACCAAGACAAATGCACAAGATAATCATTTTGTATGCCTCTGCACCTCCGACAGCCTTGGCCAGAGGTTTTGTGTTTTTTGGTTGTCCAATCATTTGTATTGTCCCATTCTCTAGAGGGAATTTCTTAAAATTGTGCACAGAGCTTCAAATCTTAGTTAGTGGTCAATGCTAAGAATCTGTTGGACCAATGTCAAAGGTCAAGGTCACAGTGACTTGTTTTATGTTTTATGACCTAATCCTACCATTTATAAGCTAACTATTAAAAAATACCCCAAATTCCTTTAATAAAATTCCTTTAAAGTCTTCACAGACACTTTGTGAAAGACATAGATGCAAACTGCAGCTGGTTGCCAGATGCAAAGAACTACGAGGTAGTAATCTTAATATTAACAGAGAAAACTTTTATCTTTTGTCCCTTTCATTGATCTTCGGTAAAAATGGTGACTTAGTAAAACGAAAGAATGAAATGAAAATTATAAGTGAATCTGTGTGTGAAAACTATTAAAAATTGTTTTCAAGGAACCAATTGCTACACTGACAAGTAGAGTATTTTATAAAGTGTGACTGTTACATTTGTGTCCTCCTCTTCAGGTTCTACCAGGTGCGAGCAGGGCTGAAGGTCTCACCTCGAGTGCCCCACAGGTTGATAGCGACAACTCAAGACAATACGGGTAAGGAGAAGTAATGTTTACACACACACACACACACACACACACACACACACACACACACACACACACACACACACACACACACACACACACACACACACACACACACACACACACACAAGGATAGTCAAGGACAGGCTGCATTGTGTTTTTTTTGTCTCTTAACATCTTTTTGTTGTAATTCTGTGGTGCTATTGCATTAGTATTAATTCTATCAGCAATTCTTTATTAAAGTCTAGTCCTGTGTCAAATGCCGTCTTTAGTGAAGTGTCTTCTCACAAAAGATGTTAAACAATAAAACCAGACATTTCAGTCAATCTAGATCAGACAAAAGTGGTGCATTTTACTGAAACTTATTTTCACATAGGATTTTATCGAAGATACTAATGAAAAAAAAGGTTGTCCTCACTGAGCTCCTGCTGTGTTTGTTGCGCACTGCTGATAATCCTGACATAGCACAGTAAACAGAATGACTGACTTTTAAAAACTGTAATTTTGTCCATTATTTGTCTTTAAAAATACAAAGTACATTTCAGTAGATTCATGGTAAGTTAAAGTTAGAGTTCAGTGCAGTCTCGCCATTGTCTTATCAAGGTAGATAGCAAAGGTATGTAGTTATAGTTTTTATCAACACTACTTTGTATCACTATGTAGGCGTTTTGTGGTGAGCTTCAAGGTTGTCAGTTTGCTTCTGTTTGTGATAGTTTAAAGCCTCTGTTTGTTTTACATTTTATTTGGCCTTTTTTCCTGCGTCTCTTTGCATTTAAATCGCCTTATTGTTGCAATTTTGGACATTTCTTTATTTGTTTTGGTCATTCTGCACGACTCTGTTGTCGTTTGGTTTCTCCTTGGTGCTGATCATGTGTGTCCTTGCATCCTTTTGCATCTCTTTGCTGTCGTCCTCAGTCGTCTCTCTGTAGTTTTTTTTAAATCTCTTTGTGGCTGTTTGTTTGAAATTCAGACAAGAAATGGTTCAGTGACTTCCAGCTGAGGACAAGGGACCCAAATGGTCATGGGGGGGGTCAACATTTCTCGCTCTCTGCCTAGTCGGCCTCATTAGTAATCTGTCCCTGTCCTCTCTTATGTATAATTAATGAGTAAAATTGCTGTTTTGACAAAGAACAAGTGGGCCACAGCAGCTTAAAGCTAGCATTTCGATAATTACCATATGTGATTCTCTATTATTCCTGTATTGTCACTAGATTATGCAAATTAAATAAATAAATACTCTTAACACTGACTGTCCAACACATTTAAATCTTGGGCTTCAAATTTGATGACGTTAGCTTGACTATGGTCCCTACAGTCTGAAACATGTTTGAACAGGTTGGGCCACATCCACAGAGGTTATGACGAAAGTGTTATTCTGCACCTGTCCTGGAAAAAGCGTAATTTTACATTATGTGAGATGTGAACACGCTACAGAAGGTTCTCTGAATGTATTCCTTCATGTCTTGGCTGTGTTCCTGACGTCTGTGGACTCAGAAGCGCTTCATTCAGAGACATGACTGGAGACATGATTTCCTAAAATAGAGCTCTCCACCGATGCCGTAGAAAAATAAAGAAACCGTATATTTTGACATCCATTTCTTTTATTGACTTTATTTGACAGGCAGTGTAGAGAGAGGCAGGAAACGGTGAGAGAGACGAATATGAAAAGCAACAAAGATCCTCTTGGCCGGGATTCAAACTGTTGACGTTGTGGTTATGCGGTATGTGCATTAACCAACGGGGACAGCAGGGATCAGAGCTCCCTGCTGTCTGCTTTTTGCAGCGCCTTGGATTTGCCTCAGAATGCAACAGAATCTTTAATGTTAATTGTGGATAAAAACCAAAGATTGAAAATGTAACTGTGTTTTTTTTCCCTAACAATATACTGTTGTGTCTGTATGTATTGTGCCATTGTCCCACCTTTCATCAGAGAATGAGAGTGGTGTCAGGGAATTGTATGTCTCCACCTTGTCTCATTGATTTAGGACATTTGGCTCTTTGGATTAAAGACCGACCGACTCACACTGCAGAAAATAGCTTGCATTTATTATAGAACAGTTCTCCAACACCCAATGCGAAACAAGACGATTTAGCTTGTTTCAAATGTAAATCAGTTTCACCTATACATTTTCTCAGTTCTTGGTTTTCTTCATAATCCTAAATTTCCAGGAGGAAATATCTCTCTTTTCTTATATTGAAGTATGTATGATTGAAAATGTCTGAAAAGGTGCTATGTGTACGTTTTCTCTTCCCTGAAGGGGATGTCTTGTCGGGAGTGATTGGTGGTAATGGTCGCCCAAGAGCTTCAGCCAGTATTACTTCTTCAGGGAAAACTGGATGCTACAGCGATTCGCCAGGCCACTGGGTTGGCATGCAAGCCTTAGTGGGAGAAAAGCAGTGACAGAAAAAGAAAAAAGAATTAAAATTGGTATTGCATTCCAGTAGTAGAAGTATAAAAATGTATTATTAATTAACAACATTTGTGTTACGTTGGTAGGTAAGCCGCCTCAGCTAATTCTAACGTTGGCTATGTAGCAATAGCAAAAACTTACATGTAGGCCATTTAAAGCTTGACCTGTTTCTGTGGTTCAGCATAGAGATCACCAGAGCAGGCCATTTTAAAACGTCTTCCTTCAATTTTGGCCTTAAAAGTTAATAAGGGGGTGTTGTGGGCTTTAGAGCTTTAGGCTTTTGGTTTTGGTTTAATCATTTTATCACGTAAATCTAATCTCATCACAGATGAGTTTCTCTGGATTCTGCAGATAAACAGCAACTAACTAGGTAAAAGGTAAGCTAAATGTACAGTGCATTTATATGTTTTAATTTCTAAATACAATTTGTTTCAGATGCTTTCTGTGATATAACATATACCACATGCGCTGCCTTCTTTTGTATTCATAGGTTTCAGTGTAAAAAAATCAGGATCTCTGGCAATGCAGGAGTCTGTTTCACTGGCAATACTGATTCACAGTAATAATGGCTATTTTTAGCTTATCATGACTGGCGAACCACGTGTGTGTGTGTGTGTGTGTGTTTCTGTGGTCTGATAGCTGTGCGTGTGTGGACACATTTTGACAGTGTAGCCCACTGTTCATGTGAGGATGTTTTTAATTGTGAGGACACATTTTAAGATCAGGATTGTATTTTTAAGCCTGTAGCTCCTATGGTTTAGGTAAACGCTAATAGGGAGTTAATGTCAGTTTGGATATTCTCACAGCTATAGAGGAGCTGTGCATGTGTGGTGGCAAGGAAGGGGCTTATTGTGAAGATAATGTGTCTCAAGCTGTGACAGTGATTTGTGTCATTTTGAGTATTTCTCGAGAAACACAGCGACAGGACCACCGGCAGGAAAGACTATTTCCTCACCTCATTATGGAGGGGGTTGCAAAATGAATGATCGATTGCAATGGGAATGTTCAGCAGTCTATTTTTAGGGTGCCAAATCCATGATCTGCAGTTCTACATGATGTCAGGTGAGGAAGAGGAGGTATAGAGCATCGGCCAGCTGGAAGAGGACTCAGTATTAAACAAGGAGCACCATTACATAAATTGCCTCAGACCAGTAAATGTGGACAACTTGTCGACATAATACACAGTCGATTTATTGATAGCACAAGCAAGCATAGTTTGCTTTCTTTCCAAGAGTGAGATTATAACATTGAAATCAATAACACGACCATGTGGAAAAGTGGCTGTAATCAATATTATTATATTGGGCTGTAGTCAATGTCACATGACTGCTTGTATGTGAAAGGCGTCGCTTGTGGTGATGAACTCTGCTGATCCCGGAGCTCTGTGGAGTATACTAGAGTCAGTTCATTGTTTCCAGCCAGCAGCAGTTCACTTTCACTGGCTTCTTCAGCACTAGTTTTCAGACACAAGGAGGAAGCAAGGTTAGCAACTGGCTGGCAAACATAGTGGAAGATTTAGCTAGAAAAATGCATTTAAATGCAGATACAGAGCTAAACTGAAAGTGAATACACTGGAAACTGCTTATAGTGATCACGTTCGTATCATGCAAAATGTATCACTATAACCGAATTGCGTAGCTTCTGTGCGATGGACCCAGAACTTGAGGGAAAGGTAGCGGTGCCTTTGAAGATAAGGACGATACCACATTGCGCACACACACTCACTCTCTCTCTCTCTCTCTCTTGCTGACTCGGGAACACACAGAGACACACAGACTCAGCTTAGTCTCTGACCCATTACAGTTAAAACTTTTGGAAATGATGCCACAATATCAACACTGATCACCACATAATATTCATACTTTTTTAAATGAATAAAATCTTTCTTCAGATCTGTGCATTAATTCATAATTCAGCTCGCTACGACACACACACACACACACACATGTGTAAACTCAGACTGGGTAAAAACAACAGAGTTTGTAAACTTAGTCAATGTATGGAGAGCAGGAAGAGATGAGGGGGCCGCTCGGTTTGGCTCGATTGGGTTGGCACTGCGCAACTAGAATGATAGAGACACAGAGGAGCAGTAAATTACTGACGGAGCCTGTAAACACTGTTAAAAATAATTGTTTTACAGTCCAAACATGTTTGAAAAGAAAATGATCACTGTATGATCACTGTAAGCAGACTACCTGATCACTAAAACCCATTATTTAGATAACATTTGAATAGGAACGATTCTGTCCTCAAGCTTTTTGATCGATAGAAACGGTTGATCACTCTATCCGGTTTCCACTGTATTAGATAAATATTCATTGGGTTTAAAGTAATGCGTCTTCAAATGAATGCTAATGCTAATGTTTGCCTGATGTGTAAACGGCCATGTATTCATTATGTCAACTTAAAAGTGGTAAGATGGCATATTTTAAGCTGAAAGAGGCCACAAATTTAAGATGAAATCACAAAGTTGTTAAAAAGGTGTGATCCAGCATCAAACAGTTAGCCTGGCTTTGTGCAAACTAGGAAACAAATTGCCTTTGTTACACATGTTCGAAGGCTGGTTGTTAAACTAATAACAGAAAGTTTTAAGTGACAATTTTTCATTTCTCTAAGATGTAACTGTTTTTTGGTGAACAGTTGGATGGGGTGACTCAGTTAACAAAAGTCTTGCTCTCACATTCCTCATGAGCGATAGCTGGAGCTAGATGCAGCACTGGGCAAATTACTTTTATATCTGTTCATCTACAGGGTAAAAATAATAAGTCTATCTAAGTCATCTTAAATAGGTCAGCTTTAGGCTGACCTGTTTAAGATGACTTAGGTGGCTTTAGAAGTGTTGAATGCATATTTATTACATTGGACAGAGCAAGGCTACTTGTTACCCCCCTGCCTCAAGGCTTTATGCTAAGCTAGCCTACTCATGTTTGTACTTGATTTTTGTTATTCATCTTCTAATCTTGCACACGGAGAGAGGCAAGCCAACAGCCATTCAGAAAATGTAAAACAATTGCTTAAATATTTGCACAAATTAAGCTCGGTAAATCATAACTTCATTAGATTCATCTTGCACCACATGCATCAGTATTTATTTGTTATTTTCCTCTCGTCTATTTCATACAGTTAATACAATCTTATATTCTGCGGTTTGTTTCTCAGGCATATAGTCTGACCTTTTTCCATAGGTAGGTCTGGAGAGAGATCTGGCTGCACCCTTTGTCCTTCTGTTATCAGGGGGGAAAAAGGCTCTTGCTAGTTTTTTTTATCTTTAATTATCAAAATCCACTCAGCCGGGGGTTAAGCCCAAGATACATTGTTGGGTTAACCCTAACCCTAGGGGTGGGACTTATGACGTAGATGTATGTGAGCTTGTAGGTGAGAGATTATTGTTTCTTCCAGTAGTGAATGGAATTTTTTAAACAGGCCTGATGTGAAATGGCCTGAAATAGGTGCCAGACGACAGGCTTATATCCAACATGCACATCCGGTGTGAGTCAGACTGTTTGTTAACTCTATGAAGTTCACAGATTCAGCTCAGTTGCCCTAAGGAAATGCAGCCTATATATAATCCACTGACTTCAGTTGTGTATTTGACTCTATTTAAGTGGCAAACACATACCACTGCTGCAATGTACATTACAGTGAGAATCATATTCATAATGTAATTGGAGGGCTGCTTCCTCCCCCCCTCCCTCACTTTGGCTGCTCCCTCCACAAGGTCGTGTATTAAGCCCGTACACCATCCTGAGCATGAAGCCAACACACCGGCCAGCACTCTGGCTGCTGACAGGAAATACATTCATCATACACACACAGGAAATAATCCGTTACTATAATCCCTACTTCTCTGTGAAAGTGTATGCTTGACATTTGTGTGAAGGATTGTGCCACACACTCAACCGAAGCATTTAATGATTGCGATTGACGCACTATTACACAGGGGTTTTTAAATCAGACTGTAAACTGGTGGGATTGGTATTTATAGTTAGTGCGTCTGCACTGACAGAGATACTCGCTCATATTAGTGGCATGAAGAGCAATACTGTGTTTTACCTATAGAAATTCACAGGCACACGTACACATACACACACACACACACACACACACACATACACACACACACACACAGTTTGTACTTCTATCTTAGTGAGGACACTCATTGGCATAATACATTCCCTAGTCCCTAACCCTAACCTAAACCTAATTCTAACCCTTACCCTAAAACCAAGTCTTAACCCTAAAACAGGACTGGTCAAAATGTACTCACTCTCCAAAAATGTCCTCACTCTGTATGGTCTATGTTTAAAATACAGGAACTCACACACTCAAGCACACACACACACACACACACACACACGCACGCACGCACGCACGCACGCACGCACGCACGCACGCACACACACACACACACACACACACACACACACACACACACACACACACACACTCACACAGCAGCAGATGTAGAGCACCAGAGGCTGAAAGCAGATTATTTCCAGCACACTGTGGCTAAAGCTTAATGGCATTTCGGCAGGTTTTAATGTGCAGGATGTGATAACGCCCCAACACCTGTGAGAACTGCAGTTTACCACGACGTCAGAAAAGAGTGGGTTTGATGTGTTTCTGTTGGTTTCACTCACTAAAAAATATTAATGTTGGGCGTAAGTGTCACATTTATATCTAACAAGAACAGCATGGAAATACTATTGGACATAAACATTTTTATTGCTCTAGAATACTTTGGTGTCAGGTAAATATTTTGGGAAATTATCGTTTACTGTGACATTTATGGAAAAGCGTTCTTGCCATGGAAAGAAAAAAGGTTCTCAGTCATTCAAGTCGTGCTAAGAGCAAAGTCACAGGTAACTGGACGTAACTGGCTTTACATTCTATATTATAATGGCATAATGGTGGTGACTTAAAAAGTCAGGATTATGACTTTTATGTAAAAATGTAAATTAGAAGTTAAGAAGCTTGTTTTTCAATTGCTCTACTGCACTCTCACAGTGAGCTTTTTTTCCTTGTCATTTATGATATTTGCTGTGGTCAGACGACATGATATCATCTTATAGCCTGACCTTAAAGACATAGGGCATCAGGTGGGATGGGAAACGATCATTGTGCATCGGGCGCAACAAGTTATCATAAGGTTCTATGTTGAGTCTGGGCTATTAAGTTTTTCTTTTCATTTTTTCATTTTGCTATTACATACTTTGGATCAACAATGTTGTTTTTAAAGTGCTATACAAATAAAGTTGAAGTTGAAGTTGGTTCAAAGTAATAAAACACATATTTGGCCCATTCAGAGCAGTCAGTAGGTTTGCTGGTATATTGGAGTTTGACCTGTACCTGGTGACATGGACAAAATTGAGATGGATTTATTCAGATGTTGCTGTGTGACTCTGCTAAATGTGGCCACAGCGGAGGCTATTGAGCTAACCTTATATTATGCAAGGAAGAACAAACTGTAATTTTACAAATAAGTGTGTGTGTGTATGTGAGATCAATGTTATGTATTCTGTAACTTACAATACACAGAACATCATATTAAATTCGGCGCTACACACATGTAAAATACGAGCTGAACAAAACCAAGTAAGAGTTAGATTTCCAAATATAGTACTTGAGCTTGGCTGTTGCATTGGATTGCATTATAGTGTACATGTGTACATTGGTCTTTTTTTTGTGCTTGCCCTTTGTATGCAAACACTGCTGCTATCAATGTCAAAGCAGAGTTCCCTGCAAAGCAGCTTCATTATCAAGGTCTTTTCACGTCTGCTCCCCTGGTACATGGCTTAATGTTTAATCAATCCAGTAAAACAAACTGGCTTTCCAAAGTAGTACAGTGCATGCGAGTGTTTCTGTCGCAGATACATTGATTGTGTGGCTTTGGTAACGTTGAAGTGCCACCCAGCACAGGGGATGATGCAACCTGGGGCCGTCTCGACTCCTTCACAGGTCAAACACACAGAGAATAATTTCTGGGACTGATTTTAAATCATTTATGATCATTCTTCTGAACAGCGACAGTGACGCCTCTAATCTTCTTAAATCAGTGGACAGAAACTCAGATGGAGACAAGGAAGCATGTCAAGAAGCAAGAAAATCAAAGTGACATTCATCTGACTGTGGGGAGACAGCGCTAACACATGCAGAGCTACAACTCCTTCCGCACACGCTTCATCCCTGGAGGGATTATGCCGTCTCTGTCACATACCCACCAAGCCTTTGATAACAGCCACGCTCCCACACGCCCGTCTTCCTTGCGGGGGCCGCTTGATGCTGCGAGTAGTCATGGCATCATCAGGAGAAGGCGTGCGGTGAGAGGGAGGGTAGAAATGAGACAGAAAAGAGGGCACCTCAGTAGGGGATTTCAAAGACCTTTCACAGCTCGCAGCTGGACGGCCTCTCTGCCTCCGTCACTGCAGGTCGAGCAGTGAGAGAGTAGCAGGGAGAAAACGTCACACACTAAGGAGCTGGGACATGGGACACTCATTTTTCATTTTATGCATAAATGTGTTGTGCATATGGGAACCAATTAATCAATGTCTGCCTTTGCTTGAAAATGTGTGTCGAATTAAAAGCACTCCTTATCATGCATGCAAAAAGATCGTGCTCTGACGACTTCCTCGTTTGTAGCCACTATCTCCCTTAGAGGTCAGCACTGTAAAGATAATGGCGCTAATGGGTCCCAAGCTCACAAGAAGTGGACTTGAACACTTTGCCCAGAGGAGTGGTTCCACTTACTGGGACGATTCCACTGGAATAATCTGAAATCCTCCCAAAGGATTTTAAGGACATTTAAAATCCTGGTGCGATCCGGTGTATGGAAGAGACGACTCGATACCACCTTATGTCCTCAAGTTAGATATGAAGCTACAGTCACTAGCTGTTAGCCTAAATACTGGAAGCAGGGGAAACAGCTAGCCTTGCTCTGTTTAAAGGTAACTCATGTGGCTAGTAGCAACCTCATTTAGAGCCAGAGGATGCGCAGTAATGGTCGGGGAGTGGTGTCACGGTCCTGCCCATACACATCACGAAGCAACTGCGAGTCAGTTTCAGCCATCAGTGGTGATATCAGACCTCTAGTAACTAATGAAAACAAATCATTGAAGACACACACATGCACCAGGAGTTTTATCCCCATTTTTTGAGGAGCTGTCGGTTCATTTCTCACTTTTTTTATATCTGGTAACATATTCATAGATCGTACTAGATCTGAATATACAAACTCAGATCCCTCACAGATCCTAGTTAACATTTGCAAATGTCAGGTGAGGCCTCTTCAAATATGGGAACATATTAAAAAAGAAATCTGAGCACATACTGCAAATGTCTGGTGAAGCCTTTGGCAAATGAAAAGCCGTGGTTAATTTCGTGCTGTGATGATAAGTGTATAGTATCAGTGATACTGTATGTGGCACATATTGAGCTGATTGTTATTTCGCATGCTGTTGTGTCCCCCATCAGGAGAATGCAGCTTCAGCTCTGCGGGGGTTTACGACGGCACCGTCTTCAGCCGGATATTCCAGATCCTTTACAGAAACGAGGAGATTACGGTGAATGACTGTATGAGCTTCAAAGTCCACCTGCTGCTGGACGGAGAGAAGGTGAGTAATGCTGGTGACATTTTACACACAAACACACACATACACACACACACACACACACACACACACACACACACACACACACACACACACACACACACACACACACACTTCCTCTCGCGGCAAAAGAAGAGAAAGAATAAGGAATGCCATTTGGCATTCCTTATTCCTGGTCAGTAGCCTGACTGTAAATGCATGACTGACAGTGCAAACAGTTGTATAACAGCTTTTTGCTGCATAGCTGCAGCTTGTGTCTTTCCGAAATATTAAATAGCCTTTTTTAAAGCATTTTTTTCATCCCATCTGACATAAACAATATTGTCTTTAATGGAGAGATTGAATTTCAAATTAAAGTAAAGGAATATCGGCATTAAGGTTTATAATTCAATAGGATCACTGCTCTGTGTTCTATACTTGAGTTACCTAAAGCAGTGAGTCCCTAACTTTTTTAAAGTGTCTCAGGCAAACTGATGCTTCACTTTGATTGAGTGCTAAATAGCAAATGTCAGCACGCTAAAACAATATATACCAAGGCAGTGACCATGGTACATACATGCAGAAAACTAGCTTGCCAGTGAGCTTGTTAACATGCTGATACTAGAATTAAGCTCAAAGAACCTCTGTTACTAATGGTGCATTCATGTGGTGTCGGAGTAATTCTAAAAAATAGTCTTGTTACTGACATCATATATTATTAACCAATAACATAATTGTACAATCAGCTCCAAATAGAAGCTTAATAAAATAAAACAACAAAAATAAAATACTTGCGGTTCAGAAATGCAATAACATTTGCCTCTTATCAATATCAGAAAATGTCGGGGGCTTAATATCAGCAGGCAGATGCAGCTACCAGGTTTTACACAAAAACACATTTAGAGACTCTGAAAAATACAGATAAAGAAACTCTTGAAGGTAGAATTCTCTTAGCATATGACATAGACATTAGTGATAGAGCTTGTCTGTGATTCAGTTGTTCAGTTTGAATCCCCAAATTCAACAGAAAGGTAATTATTTTTCCTGTGTGTTAACCACAACAGACACAGAATCAGTAGAACTATGTCTATGACGTCATTGGACTCCGCCTCTCAGAAGTAATGTCTCTAATTAACAAATGCAAATGGCCTGTGCCCCCATACTGCCCATGTTCAGCTCAAATGATCAGGTGTGTAAACTTGTCAGACAGTTATTGATGTACTGTCTTTTACGGTTTAAACGTGGGCACGACCCTGAAAATCCACTCTGCCGTGTTCTTTTTTTTTCCGTTTGTTTGTTCGGGAGCAACCTGACCTCAAATTGATCAGCGGTGACAGCGATGAGACAGGCCAGAGGCCGGAGCTTGGGGAAGATAAGATGGCTCCTCCCGAGGCTTAATCATCCATATGAGAGCCATAGCTCACTCAGTGACATAACCCTGCACCATCCACTCTAGACGGAGAAGGGAGAAAGAATTCCTGCTTCAGTCAGAATGTGCATATTCTGTCTGACATGACTTTGTTTGACTGCTAATTTTACATGTTCCTGTGGAGATATGGAGACACAGGAGCTTAAAGGCATATCCGATTTCATCTGTAAGCTCTCCCAAAGGCTCCCCGCTCATTAACCTTCTTGAGGTTATCTGCTGCTGACAGCTTCAGATAGCACAGACAAAAATAGCCCCTTGTTTCCCCTGTGTACACCCCCATGTATGCTTAATCAATCAGAACATCAGCAACGGACAGAACTACAGCCATGTATGTTTACCAAGTGTGCGTATGAATCAATTTTCGACAGGAAGACCTGTGTCTGTCCTTTATTACAACAAGCACTGCACCTCAATCTTCAAAAGACTCCATTACGTCCAATATCGGCTCCACCTCTGATCAAACCTTTTATTTCCCCCACTTTGTTGTTTTGAATTTGAAAAGGCGTGATATTCTATGGCACTCTGAACATGAGAGAAATTCAATCATGTCCAGTCCACTCTGAATTAAAAGAAATGCAGGAACACAGTTTGTAAGCCACACAGAGAAAATGAGGAGTCCATTTAAAAGAACTTTGAAGTGACTAAATCAGCATTGCAAACAAGGCTGCTCACAGCAGGGGGCGTGGCCAACAGCAGGATTCACAGCCAACTGCATACATACACTGTATCGCCACCATATGCTTGTTGATTACTTGTGATGACTGTTCCTCTTCATCAGTTTCATGTTTGAAATGCTGATGATGCAAATAAAAAACATGAATAACATGAATACATAGATGAGATAATATAGTGGAACAGCACATAGGACGCATATGCTTCCATACGAGGGAACGAGCTGTCAACAAATGGTTTAATGGGGATTTAAATGACTTATGTTGGTGAGTTCACAGTGATCAACTCAGTTGAACACTTGGATATTGGGAGATACTGGGATATTTGGAGTGAGTATTTTGACCAAATGAGGGAATACTGAATCCTTTGGAAGAATGGTATTCAGCTCTACAGATGAGTTGTTGAGAGTTTTTGGACGACTTATACAAAGAAGATTTGAAACTTCCTTCTATCTGTCTAAGGGGGGGGGGGGTTACACCTTACTTCTTTGGTCCAGACTCTCAGACTTTTAGATTAGTCCAAACCAAAATAACAGGTGTGAATGGTGTCACCGACCATGGTCCAGATCTATGGAGCAAAATTCAATCCCACCAAATGACCGTGGTCTTTGTTCGGTTCAAACTGAACTGTAGTTTGGATTGTTGGTAATGTTGAGATACAGACACAGTTTGGATTTTCATACCGATTACAGGAAGTTGAAGTGGTTGCAGGATTGCTTGCAGTCTTCTTCTCCAAAAGTAATGGTATAAGGATATTCATTTTGCTGTTGGTAACGCTATAATGATATTATAATGATATGCAATGAAAATAACAATGTGATCCGGTTAATGTATTTTCTCCATTCAAATCCAAAATAGTTAGCGAATACAGTAGCCACATCAAAAAAGCGGTGACGTCAGTTGCACGCCGGTCTACAAACCAATCAATGTGAAGTATAGGTAGATGCAGCCCACGTAGGTGATGAAGCCAGGACGTACATATGTAAATACTAGAGTGTTAAGTCTGCTACCTAAATGGAACTGTGACACCAAATCTGACCAGATCAAATGTAAACAATGGCAGACATGAACCTTTGGTTTGCACCATAGTCCAGACCTTCAGGTGTGAAAACGACCAAAGTCGATATTTTATTTGTCATGGTAGCTTCTATGACTTCAGCTACTTACTAGAGTGTAACAAGATACATGTTGTTAAACACGACAGTAAACATGGTAAATATTACCTGCAAAATACCAGCATGCTCCAATCAATTTGCGCATTCAAAACTTGAGTGGAAACACTGGAAAATAACTCAAAATATCACAAACATGATGTTATGCTTAGTTAATGAGGAAAATGTGCTGTGTCGATAAATAAAATGCATTCAGCAAATAAATGATTATGCTCATCAAGTGTTGAATTTAAACCTCCTGACTGATTCAAACTGAAGGCCAAAGAGATGAAAACATCAAATCTGTGTAGAATGATGAGGAGTTTGTATCCCTCTCTTAAAAAATGATACGTAAGTTATATTTTCACCATCCTCTCAACAGGACTGTACCATGCTGCATAATAACCTTCATCCTGATATGTTCAATGACAGCCCCCAAATAGAATATTAGCACCACCAACTGGTAAGCTTTATGTTTCCAACAAGTGTTTAAGAATGGGCATTTACTTGCATTTTCTTTTGCCAATTTTCTGGTCATTTCGTGAACATTTTGCTAAATTTGTAAGGAAACTTGAATAGAGAGACACAGCGGAGGCTGCAGACTCCCGGTCGCGTTGTTAGTTTCACAGTTTGCCATTTTACAGACCTCTGCGAAAAATGATTCTGTCTCATTGAAGGAAAGTCTGCCTAACTTCTTCTTTATCACCGTTCTCTCATATTCATGCATTAATAACACATGTGTCAATGTTTTGCAGGTGGAGGAAGCCTTGAGTGAGGTGGACTTTCAGTTGAAGCTGGATCTTCACTTCACTGACAATGAGCAACAGTAGGTTTTGGAGGAGTTTGCTGTGTGTGTGTGTGTGTGTGTGTGTGTGTGTGTGTGTGTGTGTGTGTGTGTGTGTGTGTGTGTGTGTGTGTGTGTGTGTGTGTGTGTGTGTGTGTGTGTGTGTGTGTGTTGTGTGTGTGTGTTTAAGAGAGAGAGAGAGAGAGTCTTAAACCAAGCATAATGGGGGTTATTATGTTCTTTGGTTCAAAGCCACCTCTTTAGTCAGCTGATCACAACTTCTGTGCTGGAAGAACATGATTGCAGTGGGAGAATAGGAATTTGTATTGGTTTATACTGCAAAATGCACGATTCATGTTGGAGTTCTTTTCTTGTATTCAGTAGAGTCCCATTATTGGAGTGTAGTTTGTGTTGTGTGTTTAAAAGTTACATACCTGTGTGATTACAGTACTTGTCGGCACCACAAAACACTGAATTATGGAGCACCGTCTCTGTATCATAGCACAGAGTCCGGCTGCGTTTACTCTGTACGACTGACAAACATCCTCCAGGTCTCTATTAGCATTCCAGTCAAGTTGCAGACTTTTCCTCAGAGTCTTTCTTTCAGAGCTGCAAGGACAAATAAACATGTCGGTAATAATGACGTTAGGTTATTGGTGAGAAGTCGTCTGCATCGTATACATTTTTAATAAGTCTGACAAAAGGAAAAGACATTTGTCATTGATAGATCTCGCTCTCTAAACAAAGAGCTGCACCTTTTCATTATCTAGGTAAATACTCTCCAGGGTCAGAGAGTAATACATACAAACATTATTTTTTTACGCAAATGCAATAAAATCACTTACTTTGCACTTACGCTGTACTTTCCTTTAATTAATTTGCATCATCTGTAGTTTTGCACTTACACACTGTAATGAAGTCCAAGGGTACATTAACATTTTTTTATGTGTTGTTTTTATATTGTGTCATTTGAGGTTTTCAACAAAATAGAGAAACAAGTATTCAGATTTATGCAATGTCTTTGTGATTTGTGTGCCGGAGAAACATCTGTCTCTGTTTCTCTTTCTCAGGTTGGCAGAGATACTGACTGTCCCGTTGATCAGCAGTCGTACCCTCAGCCTCCACTTCCACCCGCGGAGAGGCCTCCACCACCACGTCCCCGTCATGTTCGACTACTTCCACCTGTCCGTCATTTCTGTCTCCATACACGCCTCACTGGTTGCCTTACATCAGCCGCTTATCAGGTGGAGACAACAAAGGCTTTGCAATCATTTGACAAATCACTTATTTAGCACGATAGAATGATAATCAGCAGAGACCAAAGTGAATGTCTAGTCTTTCAGGGTTGCACATGTTACAATAACAGCAGACAATTTTCTCCTCAAAATTTTAAGACATTTTTGCAAAAACACGGAGACGGAGTAAAACAAAAGCAGGCTTTTCATCCCACTGAAATGTCAGATTTTATCAGCTAGCGTATTAGGCTCCGGTTAGCTCAGTGAGTTGCTTGAAAACAACAGTCTGGGTTTGGATTGTGCCTTGGATTGCTACATCTAGCTGCTAAAGGCTAAAGCTACGTTTTCTGGGCAAAAAGTCAATATCCTTACCATCCATGTAAAATAAATGGAAATAAAGAAACAGCAAAGTTTCTGTATTGTAGTACAGGGATGATCTGTTCTATAATAATAAGGATATTAAGGAATAAATGTGTGATCAGACTGCTAACATTACCTGGTTTGGCTGCGTCCATTACAAATGTATTTAGCTAATTAAACTATACTCTATTTGCTGTAATGTTAGCTGGGGCTGCTGCATTGCAAATTTTTCTAAATCTAATAAAGTGCAGACATTGTCTAATTTGGCGTAAAATCTGAAATCGTCCATGGCTGTCTTCAATACGATTGGTCAATACAACACAGTGGATGGGCTCCTCTGGTTAATTACTTTTTTTATAGAGCCCTTTTTAACACAAAAGACGAAGTGCTGCACACCAAGGAAAGAATGGTTAAAATAGAAAGTGCTGCACAGCGGAAAACTAAAAGTTAAAATACAGAAGGAAGTACATAAATACTAATGGTAATGATAATGATACAGATAAAACAAAATAGTCCTGCACCCCAAGTTAACTTAGGAAGGTATGTTCCTGAATTTTCCAGTAAAACATGCTTTCAAATGCAGAATATTGCTTTTAATGCAGCATCATGCCACAGTAATCCAAAGCTTGACAGGCCGGCTGTGGCAAGCTGCATTTACGAAATCATCATCGTAAGATTTTGGTTATTTAATTGTAAAATAGTTTGAAAGTGTTTGAGTGAATAGGACTTGCAACATGTATGAATATGGCGAGCAGAGAAGAACTGGAGAAAATGTGTTGAATGAATGCGTTAACTGCTTTAATGGATAGTTTTCTGAACACTTATCTGATGAATTCAACGGTCAATATCATAAAGTCAGTCTTCATCCATGCATTAAATAGATTAACGGAGCACTTGAGTGATTGGAACGGTGGCAGCTTGTATCTCACAGCTTATGTCTTGTAACACTTACACACACACACACATGCAGGCACACACTCACTCATGGTTTGTCTCTGCATGTGTCCTCTCTCCAGCTTTGCACGTACAGGGAAGGGCTCCTGGCTGGGGAAGAGCTCGCCAGATAGCGCCAGCGACCCATCTGCCATGTCTGTAGAGAACCTTGTGTTCGGAGCTGGCTACTGCAAGCCTGTCATCTCGGAGGTATGTCAACCTTTAGCTGATCCAGTGGCGTTCAAACTGAAACTCACGGAGAGTCAAAGCCCATCTTGCTTCACAAAGCTTGACAACAGCTCAAAAATGAGTGGGTGTCGTCTCTGTTCAGTCGGTTGCTCCCTTTTTTTGTAAATAAGCGGCTAAATGCCAGGCGATGACGTAAATGTCTATCTCGGTTTATCAGCCCGATGGATTTAGCTGTGATTTGTTTTGTCATGTCATCCAGAAGCAACAGGATTCAGCCCGAGAGCTGGGTAGAGAGGCACTCTGGTCTGGATTACAGATCCCAGACCTGACTGTCCCTCAGTACAGGTCATTTGTCTGGGCCCCATGAAGTCTTGTAAGCTTAAAGACCAGAGGCCAACACAGATTATTACTGGGCTGCACGGTGGCCTTTCATAATATCTGATGAACGCACCTGTCCAGGCACGTAGGCTCCAAGCATCTGGAAGTGATAGACGCTCTCGCCAGAATTGATGGTGTAGTCTTGTCACCTTCCTGGGAGCTTAAAGATATAATCTGTAACAATTCCTCATTAGAACGTCTAAAAACAACTCGGACCAAGATATATGTTTTGTTGACTTTTGTACCTAAATTATCTAAAGTGTTTCCAGCATGTATCAAACCAAGAGAAATCCACAATTCTATTCAAGGTAACAGGACTTTTCAATTTTGTCGCCTCATAATTACCTCATATCCGCTTTACCTGAGTGTATTCTATAACGTCTGGAACAAATAACATATGACAACGGACAAACACACTGCTAGCCATTTTTTTTCCGTACAGTGTAAAGTAACATTTTTGACTTTTTACCTCTTCCATAAAGATGAAACTCCCATGATGCTACTTGGCAATCAAACTAAATATTTTGATAGGTTTTGATTGAGAGACCCCTAGTGGCCAAGGCTAGATATTGTATGTTTAATTAATTTATCACACTTTGTTTACCTAGACAAACAGTCATACTCCTTTTAGTGCAGTGTTTCCCAAGCAGCGGCAGGTGGAGAATCTGGTCACCCTAATTTAATTCACTTTATAGGAAGCTGCTGAGACAAACATAAGCTGCTTCTGTTTATATTGACTGGTTTTAAGTTTTCCCAAGTGACAAATGATGATTCAGTTTTGTGAAGGGAAATTATATTTTCACGATCAGGTTTTATGTTTAACATTTGATCAAAACTCATTCGTACAGAAAATACTTTGCATTTGTAGCATTTATTCCATTCTACATATAGTTCTAATAGTAACCAGATTGTACTAAAGTGCAGTAAACCCTATTTACTGCTTGGAACTCCTGGCAATTGTAGCCTTGCTCTTACAGTTTATATGTTTAAGTTTCCTGTTTTACTTGTTGCACAGTATTCTACGATGATTAGTGTGTATATGCATATGATACTGAATTAGTATGCAGATTCTATGCGGTGTGGACACAGTACATGATAATTAGCCCACTAAAGCTGAATTAAAATGCATCTTCTCACCTCTCCGGTGTCAACATAACACACTTAACACATGCTCAGAATGAATATGTAGTATAACCACTGCTATGGTTTATGTGAAACTACTACAGTATTGGTAGATATGATTACACCTAACCAGGTTATTTAATCCCAATATAGCCTTTATATTTCATCAAATCACCTCTTATAGTTTAATTTGTGTTTGCCAATTCTTCACACTTACTGTACGTACAGTTTTACAGCTGTTGGTTCCCTTTTCTACCTTTTTATAACACGCACGTATCAGGTCCCTGCGGACGTCACAGCCTTCATTGTAAATCTTAATGAGCGCCCAGGTTGCCCCGTCCTCCCCTCCTCCTCCTGCTTTTTTACTCCCACCCCTGGCTGGGCACTTTAGTAAGCTCTGTATTTAGCAAGGCAGGGGGGTTTCGTTTGATCACAGTAATGAGTTGTGCTCACAAGCGCCACGTACTACATAGCTGCAGGTGAAATCTGCACACGAGGCCGCCTCTTCCTTCACCTTTATTTGTTTAGAGCTTTTCACCTGCGGCTACACTTCGGTTTCAGCACTTTCCCTCTTAACACCACGTCAAGTCAAGTGTTGGGGTTTTATTTCGTGAAAAAAAACAAAAACAAACAGATGCTTGTTGTTCCATTGACAACAACTGTGACATCTCAGATTCAGTGGTAGGGAACAATATTTTGAGTGGAAAACGACGATGCTGCTGTTTGAAGGGAGACACCTGAGAATCTTTGGTGTAAATAAAACACAGTTCTGAGGAAATCGTACCGCAACAAAAGCCGTCGTCAACTGGATCCTTTTACACGACACACACTGTGATGCTGAGCTGGGGACAAGAAAAAAAGCAGCAAACCAAACAAATGTCAAATGTCAGGTGAGTTAGAACTGGGGCACATCCTGAGCATTGTCAGAACAGAGGGAAACTATGGTTTCCGGGTAATGATTGGTTCATACAGAAGAAAATAGCTATTTTTCTTTGCCCTTCGCTCACAGACTGATCCTGGCAGGCCTCTATAAAGCTTAAGAGAATTATGAAAGTAAACATACAGATGTTCCTTCCTGGTTTGGGTATTCTGCACTGCTGCAATTACAGAGCGCACACAGGTATGATGATAGGGCCGGAGACTGGAGTTGCTTGGGGGCAAATTACAGTACATCTCCAGATAGTGGGGCGCTGCGTGCCTTTCAAAGCTCTGAGCCCCGCTGGCGCTGCGAAAACATCCCAGCCATGGGAAGAACTCGCGGGCAGCTGACTGCTTCAGGTCAAGGAGCAGCAGATTGAGGGCAGACGCTGGTCACATTCAAGGCCCACTGAATCCAAATCGTGACAGCTGATGTGTACAATGATGGTTGTTTGGGTAGAAAGCCATTAGCTCTTCAGGGAGATCAATGGGAGACACGATTAAAGTATCAAGGCTGAGATAAATTGTAGCTTTGTGGATAGAGGCTTTTTTTGCACTCAGCGCCTGCTGTGAATTACAATGGTGAAATGCAGTTAATATTTCTACAGCACTGTTAGAGAGCCATCTACTGGAAACACGGTCCATATTACAGCTCTTACTAAAATTCACACAAGCAGGACAGACCGTGCTTTGTTAATCATTGTTATTGCTGCTCCCTCAATTAATCAACCCAGCAAAAATATAATCTTCTCACTATTCGATATACACAGTTTCATCTTTCTTTCACTTATAGTGACAGTGACACGCTGGATTCTTGGGCAGCTTCCCACATTTGGGAACTTTTAAAGGTCATAACAGGGATGCGTTACATCCTCCTGTGCTACATGTACGTATTGATGTGCTTTTACAGCTCACAGCAAGCTGTGTTTAGGGCCAATTTGTCTCTAACGTTGCATTTGATCTTCCGAGTAACTTGGCCTTTGCAGTACCAAGCTCCTTTTAATGCAGGGTCAGAGATGATCCCATCTGTTACAGCGCAGTCTATAAAGTTCAAGTATGTTGTTCGTGTCCCCTTATTAAGGAAGACCGGTTTTCTGAGAGGTGATCTCTGACCTACATAGCAGCTGACATTTTACCCCGGGTCCCTGTCTCCGCAGGGGAGCTTTTATGTGCCCAGTGAAGACTGCCTGCAGAGAGCTCATACGTGGCACCGAAGGCTCTGTCGCCTCCTGTTGGTGGCACACAGAGGCCTGCACACATACTACACTGCACTGATGAAGGAAATCCCACAACTCCAGCAGATTGCACTAATGTCAGGTAAGTTTAAACAAAGCTCTGTTTTTTATTTATTCATTCATGTTTTTCTGGTCTTCAGGAAAGTCTCAAAATAAATAATACAAATTTAAGGTGTTGTGACAATTAAAATATGTGAAACCCTATTATTAGGACACTGATTTTTTTTCATCCAAAATCAATCTGGAAAAGCGCTAAGTAGAGCGCCTACCCCTGCAGGGGCCCATCATGAAGAGATTCACAAACATTTTAATGAAAGTGGATTTGCCTTCTTGATCGAATCTGCTCCAAAGTTTGATGGGTTCTTCCTCGGCCCATATCGCACCCTTCCACCAAGTTTCAAGAAAAGTGGTTGTTCTGTGTCTTTATTTCCACATAGATTAATACGGAACATTGTTAGCAAAGTGACAGTGGTGGAAGAAGTATTCACATCATTTACTTAAGTAAAAGTATAAATGAACAATGTAAAAATACTCAATTTACTTTAAATAAATATTTTTGAGGTAAAATATACTTAGAATTAGAAGTAGAACTTGTCGTATGACATATTGACCTCTGACTCAATGTTTGCAAAAGTTTACAATTCAAATATATGACTTTGTGTTGTACAGCGTTTGGAACAACTACGACTTAGCACACACAGTTTAATATCCTTTTTCACTGAGCTCTGCCAATGACCTTTCTCTCAACAGAGGCGCTGCATGTAGAAGAAACTCTCAACCAGCTCACAATAGAGTTACAGGTATGATACAGCCACGTCAAACACACCTTTCTTATTGCTTTGTGATGGAAAATAAGGCTTTGCTAATCTTAATATGATTTTTATTGTTAAAACTGGATTGTTTTAGATTTTTTTTCAATAGATTTTTGGCGTGAGTAAAATTGTCAAATTATAAATGCAGAATTTGAAGGTATTGCATTTGAAGTGAATTTTCATCTATTTCATACGCTTTCATGCATTGTCCTCTTTTATTGTATTTCCCCAATCTAAATGAATGCTGCTCGTAAAACTAAACAATTTCTTTTTTACTATAATATACGACAGATATAAAAACATTATTCAAGGGGATGATATCTTTGTAGTATGAAACGATATCTTTGTAAAGCATGAGGAGGATCATGAAGAGATTAAATACTTATAGCTTTTAAGCATTGATGCATTTGTAAACTGGCATGATGGTTAAGCTGTCACCACACAGAGAGAAGCATGAGTTGATTGATTTACATCATTAACATGAGCTGCCTACAATGATCTGATGACCTGGAATACTGCAGACACTCTATTTTCAATGGGTATAAATATTATAGCAAGTTGAGCAGGGATCCTAAAATAGAAGACATATTTTAAGAAATCTTTGACAGCTAATGCATCCAGTTTTATAATATATGGATACATGCTTTTTTTCTGTTCCCATCAGCTGCAAGAGGGCCCCGAGAAGGTAGCAGAGCAGATCAGCAGGGACGTGAGCCAGCTCTGTTCCCAGCTGGCTGCGCTGTGGAACAGCTTCCTGGAGGCTGCTGTGCTCAACCCCCACATCCTGTCCTATCTGGTCCAGGAGCACCACACGCTCAGGGTGAGAATCACACACCGTCAGAGGCATCATCATTCACTGTGTGTGTTCTCTGAGCCACAGTCTGCATCACAGTGCACTGATGAGAATTTGTTTAAAATAAGCCATTTTCTTTCATCAGTGCCCACACGAAAATACAAAAATAGAGAACAATCAAAGTAGTTTCATAACCAGTGACATTTTAGCTTTATAACCACCCCCCTTAAGGTATATCCTGACCAATTTTGAGGACCAAGGTCTCACAGGCTAAAATGTTCCCATACCAAATTAAAAATAATCTCAAGGAACTGCCATGTCGGACTAGAAAAAAGATCTGAATTGTAACCAGAGGTGGCAGGAGATGCCAAAAACTGCACTCAAGTGAAAGTACCGCTGCTTAGTTACTTTACAAGTAACTATGAGTACAAAATAACTTAAAGTACAAAGTATCCACTGATAAAAACACAGACTTCATGTCTTTACTTTTACCTGAAGAAATCTTTCTACTCTGATCTGACTTTTCTGTCTCTCTTCATCAGACTACATGTATTACCATGATTATTTAAATAGTTAATACAATAGCAAAGATGTACACTGTTAGCTATAATATATCCATTATGACGGAAAGCATGCATTGTAGTCGATTTTAAGCACAATGTACTGTTGCATATATTTAACTGATTATTATTTAAGATGATATACTTATGATAATCCCTGCCACTAGATGTCACACTAGTATCAGAATCTCAAATAAACAAATGCTGAGCAAAGGTGTTGCAGTGAAAAGTGAGAAGAAAGTCCTTCATCTAATTTAAATCAGGGGAGATTTAGACATTTTAGGGTTTTTGTGTTTGGCTGTTTCCTGCAGAGCTGCTCAGCAGTGTGAATCAGTTTGAATGAGAATGGGAGGGGAGAGAGGAGGGGGACTGGAAGCTTGAGCGGGGGGAGGCACATGTCTTCTGTGTACCCTCCTCTCCAATGTACATGCTGACTGAACTCTGTCAGTTCAGTCTGAGCATGGTGGACTGATGGACTGACCTAAGGCCTGCATTGACACCAGCTCACTGCACTCAGTCCTGTGGTCTGTTAACATGAGCTGCTTGTACTGTTTGAGTCATTCTCCAGCAGTGAAAAAAAGTGAAAGCAAGAATGTTTCGTTGCATCTGGACAGAATAATTAATAAAAGTAGCATGAAAGTAAACATTTAACAGAATAAAAGTAATGATCTCTCTTTTGAAACTGTCCTTTAGTAATAGTATAAAGTATTCTGCATTAAATCATACATCCATCTATGCATACACACATTATCTATACAGTTAACCCTTTAAGGTCCCAGCTGACATTGGGTGAGAATTGTATAGCACACCCTGGAAAGGTCACCAGCCAATCACAGGGCCTCCAACAAGTACAATATATGCAAACAAATGATTTCCTTTCATGTATAATGGAGGACATGTAACTCATACTAGCCACCTTTAATTATGACCTCACTTCACCAAACTCTGGAGAGGCAGAGTGATCAGTGACCGCTAGACAAGGGTATTAGAAAAATGAATCAACTACCCCTTAACAGCTTAATCCCATGTGAACGGACTAATACAATTTCCAGTGTCATTTCTATCTAATCACTGGTCTATTTAATATGAGTATGAGCTTCACAGTGGAGTAGCTCTCATGGCTCTCTTACATTGCACTGCTTCGTCTCAATTGTCTGAAAATAGTGAAGGTTTGCTTCGGTACTAGATTATCCCAGGGGATACTCCCATGCTGCCACACACCAGTCGCGTTAGGATTTTAATTAACACATATTATCTAATTATTGTGGAGTGAAGATTCACCAGATAGGGTGTTTGGTGCATGGTGATTTGCATGCCATGGTGGCTGACTTTCAAAAATGATGTATTTCTAATTGGAGCTTGAGAAGGAAAACACTTTGGAGGCGATTTTAAACTTTCTTTGAGTCTAAATCTCAAGTGATCGACTGAATGAGATTGACTGTTGTAATCATCATATCTTTTCAATGCTAATAAAGATGAGATTTGCACACCACCAAGATACGAACTGTGTTTTCTGTTTCTGGAAACATCAGGTCAGGAGGTTCTCAGAGGCATACTTCTTCACTGAACACCCCAAAGAGCTGTTTCTAACCTTTCAAGAGGAACTGTAAGTATAAGTCTACTGAGGGGGAGACTATTTAATTCTATGAATGGAGAAAGGTGTTTTATTCATAATATTACTGTTTTATTTCAGAATCAACAGACATGGCCAGATAGCTACAGAGGTTCGGAGTTCAGACTACCTGACCAAGATGCCTCCTCTACCAGTTGAGTGCCTGGACATCGATGGGGACTGGAACAGCCTGCCCATCATTTTTGAGGACAGATATGTGGAGTCTCCTCAAACAGGTAATACATCAGCTCAGTGGACCTATTGTCTTATCTACACCTAATCATTTATTTGTGCTTTTCAAGACAAAAGCTTTACTTTAAAACTGGAATGTCCCTTTTTATTCCAGAGTCGGTCTCACATGTGCCAATGCCTGCAACTACTGAAGAGCGGACCAGCTCAGGTCCAGCGATCACTTCTTCCAAAAAGATTTGTGGAAGCAGCCAGGGAGCCAGATCACCAGCAATACCCTTGGATCCCTTGGACAGTGATGACTGCATGGACCTGCCCACATATGTCTCCCTGATAGCAGAGCAGAGTAAGACCTGCCCCAATATCAGAAGTATCCAGAGCCCCATTCCTCCTGAGGACAGAGCTGAACTCCCTCAAGCAGAGGCAGAAAACGTGAAGGGGCCAACAGAAAAACAAGAGGGAGTTGAGGAGAACTGCAGTCCGGGCCTGAGGCACATCACAGTAAAGCCTTGTGATGTAGATCCACATAGAGGCGAAACAGTCCTGGTTCACACCTCAGGCCACATCCCACTCATCGTCTCCACTAGCAACAGTGATGAGACCCCTGTTCTTCATGGAACAGAAAACACTGTCCCACTTTCTGATGCCACAAAGGAGAGCTATGCAAGAGAGGATGAAAACAATAAAGAGGAGTCTGACATTGCAATGCCATTAAATCACTCCATGGATGGTGAGAGTGAAGATATCCCTCTCATCAGCCTGCACCCAGCCTATGTGCATCCAGTTACGTCTCCCTTTTCTGGGGATCTCAGAAAAGAGATCACTCACCGCGGAGGCGTGGTCGGCTCCAAAATCATGAAGCGCTCGTCCTCTGTTATTTCCGACTCAGGTATCGAGAGTGAGCCCAGCTCGGTAGCGTGGCCCGTGGAGGCTAGTCTGCGTGGTCGGCCTCCTCTGGACTTCTCCAGTGAACGGGAGTTCCCACAGCAAATAGTGTGTCGGCACCGGGTCCACCGCAGCTCTCTGGAAGGCCTGCAGATGCAGAGTAACGGCAGCCTTCCAAGTGCTGGTATACAGGCCTCACTCACGTCCATTAGCTCCCTGCCCTATGAGGAGGACCAGCAACAGAGGCAGCTCAGCAAACTGACCAAGTCGGTCTCAGCACCACAGATAAGTAGCCCAGAAGACACAGAGGAGGACCATGTGCTGCTCAGCCAGGAAGCAGTTACCAAGAGCTTAATGCAACACCAGGACTCATGTAAGGTCACCTACTCTTCTCTGATCAGCGACCTAGATTCAGAACAATCTCTATTAGACACAAGTTCAGTCACAAATCTTGACCATATTCTCAAGGAGAGTATTAGTTATGAAAAGTCAAATGCAGACACGTGCAGACCCAAGACAGTGTTAAGTGGTGTGTCTGAAGTGTTGGATCTGCAAGAGTCTGTAGAAAGCCCTCATGTGAAGGAAAGGGCTGTTATTGGCAGCTATGGGGAGAATATTAATCTTCAAACACACATCAGTGAAGTGAGCGCCTCAGTGGAGGATGTGCATCTCATTGAATCAGAAGCAGTGCCCTGCAGCTGTGGAAACAAACCGTGTGTGCATGAAAGTGCAGCAGATCAAGAGAGAATTGACACTGGAGATGAGTGCCACCGGCTCCATCAGACTGAAGTGCTTACTGTTGAGGACCAGGAGGGTCTGGATGTCTCCCAAACACCTCTCGAGCCCTCAACGCTTCAATTCTCCAACAACCTCTCCGACAGAACCACCGCCACACGGAGGCCCAGTGACCTTAAAGGGCTGACAGCCGGCGATATCATATCATCTTTTGAACTGAATGGGTTATCATCCAGTGAGAAAGAGCCTTTAGACTGCCAGACGAAGTCCTCTAAGATCCCCAACTCTGGGCTGGCCTTTGTGAATAAGAAGATGGTGGAGGTGGTGAACATGTCAGTGTCCTGTGCCCCGACCTGTCTGCCATTTTCTTCTGCTCTAAGAGACTCTCCGTCCGTCAGTGGAATGTCCACTCGCCAGACTACCTCACCTATAACCCATCAGCCCCTGGGCTCCTTTGGCATCATCTCCTCATCTTCACTCAACCCCCTTAACACGGATGATGAGACCAACGAACGAATGCTAAAGTGAGTTCATGTTTTAGCTCGACTTATTGTGGTGTAAACGTCTTTAAATCCCCAAATTGAATTACATACTGTAGCATGTTAACATTGGTTTACAAAGACAAACAGTGACACTGACTAACAACCAGACAGCAGCTACATACGCAACAACAGAAAAAAAAGTGTCAACCGAAAATGTATTAGCTTTCTATCTAATGTCTTCCTCTCATCTACAAGCCAGGATCCATGTTTTCTGTAAAACATTAGCCTGCTGAACAAGTTACATAACAAATATCTGCCAAGGGAGGGATGCTGACATTGCAGAGTAGATGGCAATTTGCTTCTGCATTTGCACTTGTGGATGGGTGCGGTATATGGGAAGTATCTAGGAAGGCTTTGTCAATGTCTTTGACATGGTTTAACCATTGAGCAGTTATTAAGAGCATTTTTTTTCGACATTTTCATTGATTTCCCAGAGAATACTTAAGGTGCATTTTTGCATCCATCTGACCCGGTCAGGCCAATCACATTACGTTTATTGAAAGTGGGCCAGTTTTATACAATGACTGATGCAGGGGCAACAAATGGGGCATCGCTGAAGAATTGTCCTTAACAACCAAGGTGGCTATCATAGATTTGGACAGATCAATTTGCAAATGTAAATTGATCAGGCAATCAATATACATTTTTTATGTAAAAATTATTGGTTTTATTTGAAAGTTGCTTTTATTAAGATTTTTTACCTCCAAAGGAATAGTTTGTGTGAAGTCAGTAGGAATTTACGTCTCAAGCATGTTCAAATGTGTTTGTGATATCTGTTCAGGCAGGTGAGAATAATACCTCTCTGACCTGGATGTCAATAGATAATGTGTGAAAATGAAAATGCAGGCTGTCTTCCAAGGAAAACTTTGGAGGAGTAACATTATAATCCAAAGCAACTACTGGAAACAAGGTCAAAACACAAGGTTTTATGGGTATGTGGAGACAGCTGTTGACATCTGCTGAAGTAGCTGGCAGTTACTCATGCTTGGAAAGCCTAGCATAACAAAATGTGGGCAAATTTGAAGCGAGGAAGTCAAGATGAGGTGAAATGCCTCCTGCATGTATTAAATCACATCAAAGAGTGTGCAGGCAAATCCATCATGATTAGCTGAAAGTACAGGAACTGGAATCGGATTTGTGTTTGACTCCTGCACTGCTAACATCTCTAACCTGGTTGGATGACGGAATAATAAAACCTACAGAGAAGCTTCTTGTAACTCTGAGACATTTGGTCTGAAGCCTTGGTTGGGGGCATTGTGTACTGCAATTAAATAAAATGCAGAAATCTGGATACATTTTCCATCATATTATAGACCTAAAGGAGTAAACTATAGGACCATGTTTATGAGATGGAGTTTTAGTGCAACATCTTTCAAAATGAAATCTTAGATCAGCATTTAATTTCAGTGTGTAACTAAGGTTTACATTATTCGCTAATCTTTGCACATTACTGGAAAGTTAGTTTTCAATTTATTGCTAATGCCCAGAATATAATCCCTCTTGTTCTTTCCTGAATCTCTGAAGTTTCTACAAGGCCAAAGAGGAGCTGTTCAAAGAGTTGAGTTTTCAGGCCAGCTTGTACAGCGACCTTCCTCTCCTGGCATCAGATCTGCCCTACTTTCCCCCGGAGGAGGACGATGAGGAGTTTGATGACGGCATACACCTTGTGGTGTGTGTCCACGGGCTTGACGGTGAGTCCCCACACAGCATAACCACACAAACGTAATAGGAATGAAAGTGACACATCTGCGGCATACTGTAAATCCTTTTTAAGATGTCCTAATTAGCACTGTAAAGGTAATTTAGTCTCTGAGTGTATGTCCCACAAACCTAAAATACATTGTACTCTATAGCCTGATTTCTTCAAACATATTCCAGGTGTCTGTTAAATGATCAATGGGTACCCTTCATAAGAGCCGAGCCAGAAAGCATGTGTGAATAATTACATTTTTGCTTCCAGGAAACAGCGCAGACCTTCGTCTGGTGAAGACTTTCATTGAGTTAGGGCTGCCGGGGTCCAGGCTCGACTTCCTCATGTCTGAGAGGAACCAGGTACATTTGTGGATGACAGCCACGGGAGCAAATTGAGAACATGTACCGTCACATACTGTGAAAGTGCGTTAAGGCAATTTGTGGAGTGCTGACAACTGCACTTTTCATCTGCCGTTTCCCCGCAGATTGACACATTTGCAGATTTCGACACCATGACGGACAGGTTGCTGGATGAGATCATTCAGCATATCCAGCTCTACAATCTCACCATTCGCAGGATAAGGTCAGCCGCTCCACTTTAATACCTTGCAAAATACACTTTCCTGACAACTGTCCTTTGGATTGATTTTGATTGATTATTTGGGGCAAAGTCAGAGCAGGGACAATCATCGACTTGAGCAGCCTTTAGTTTGGTCAGTAGATGGCAGCATTGTCTTTACATTGATGCTTGTGCTCAGCATTGATTGCCTTCACTTAAAGGAGTCTCTATGCCCGTGATAATAAATACACTGTACCAAGTCAAAATGGATAAGTGACCCAAAATTGATGAAAAAGGTCTTATCATACAGTGCCAATAAGTTTCTGACTTTCACTTGATAGATTATTCTCCTTTATGCAGCGCTCTGTCGCAGAGTTCCCATTAAATTAAGTCATTTATCTTCCCTCTTAATTGCCCTCAATGTGCCAATTTATTTTTCAGTTTTTGTCTCCCCAAGTTTGTTAACTCTCTTTATTGTAGCGTGTTCCCAAGAGAGTAAGAATCAAAGACAAAAGCAATGGACTGCTACAACAGCATCTGGTTCTTTGCATATTACCTCTATATTTAGTTTGGTAGGAGACAGATGAGAAGGAGCAGGCGTGGCGATGAGGGATTTCGGGTAGAGCAGTATCAGTTCAGTAATTAAACTAAGTGACAGACATAGCGTCATGAATCTAATCATTCCCACTGCTGGGGAGATGTTATTAATTCGTATTGTATGTCCTCTATGTTAGCATCATTAAGTTGTCATTGCCTTTGAGGATGTTCAAGCAGTTAACAAGTTAATGAATTTTCTGTAATTACCAATGTTGCAGCTAAAATCTCTAAATAGCATCCATTGGACCTGCTGTCCTTCCTACTTACAGCTGAGTCTATAATAAGACATTGCACAGTGTCAGAGGTCGGCAGCGTTGGAGGCACTGTTTTTCCTGCCACCCACTCAAGTTGCAAGTTTATCTCAGTGAAAGTTGTTTGTCTTCCTCCAACAGTTTCATCGGCCACTCTCTAGGGAACATCATCATCCGCTCAGTGCTGACGAGGCCGCGGTTCCGCTGCTATTTGCCCAAACTGCATACTTTCCTCTCGCTGTCAGGCCCACACTTGGGAACGCTCTATAACAACAGCACATTGGTCAGCACAGGTGAGGCCCATACTCAGCTCTGGGTAAAAAAAAACACACACTGCAGATGCATAGTATAGCATTTTGATGTAATGTGCTTCTTATAGTCTCTTATCTAAGAATACCATGGATACTGCTCAGTGTGCTTGGCGTTTAAAAAGCAAAAAGCCTTCTAATCTCTGTGTGTGTGTGTGTGTGTGTGTGTGTGTGTGTGTGTGTGTGTGTGTGTGTGTGTGTGTGTGTGTGTGCTGTGTGTATTGCTTAGGTCTGTGGTTAATGCAGAAGCTGAAGAAATCCGGATCCTTGCTGCAGCTCACCTTCAGAGATCATGTAGATCCACGGAAAACATTTCTCTATGTCCTGAGTCAGAAACCAGGTATGTTGTGAAATTCGAAGCCAAGTCACTGTATTGACTGCCTCACTCTGCACACAATTACCTGAAAGACAGTCTATTCAAATATTCCCTAAAATGTTTGGCATCTAGTCTTGTCTTTTTTAACATCAGCTTGCGAACACTCAAACCCCTGCCAGCGAAACAGTGAGTGGCCTGTGAGAGGCCTCCCCACTGTGTGAGTGGAACAAAGCAGTCGTTTGTCACACAGGCTTGAAGAAGATAAGCCTGAAAACGCTTTTTTCCCCCACCAGAGCTGTGGCAGGCTGACAAAACGATCCAAACCCTGTCATTTGAAACCCACCAGTGCACTCTCTTAAAAGCACACTGACAGGAGACTAGAGAAAAAAAACCCACAATTTGATCTGGCCTTTCATTGTATTTTGTCACTGTACTTTGCGTTTTACAACCAATTCACTTCTTTCGTCTGGCTCCACCTCTCTCTCACACACACAGTCACGCACTGCAGTCTTGTTTACCAGTTTTTTTTTTGTGTCCTTTTAGGGCTCCAGTTCTTCAAGAATGTGGTTTTGGTGGCATCTCCACAGGACCGTTATGTTCCTTTCCACTCTGCAAGAATAGAGATGTGCAAAACTGCCCTCAAAGACAGAACCACAGGTCAGCAATGCATATTGTATAATAATGTTGTTCAATATTTTGGAATGATAATCTCACTTTTTACCTGTGCATCTACTGGGTATTAAGTTGTTAAACATAAGGCACTTATGCTCACTTTAAGTGTAATATGAAGCTGTAACTACAAATCACCTCTTAACTACAGAATAAGTGAATACATCAGCAGCCTGTTTGGGCCTTTATAATCTTGATGGACACATTTTGCATGTTAACATCCAGAATCTGTAGGTGAGGGAGAATATTTTGGGGTCTTCTGGTTTCCGTTTCTAATTTGACCAATCACGTTTGAGCAGGCTTTAGTTGTCTATGACTTGTAGAGAGCAAAAAAAGGCGTCGTTAACTGATGAGCCCAATTTTAGTCTGGACCTAAAACATCTACAAAAAGTATTGCTGTTTATGTTTTGTCTGGAGAAATGTTCCATTCGTGTGATTAAAAAAACTAGACAGAGGGTTAACCATAGCATGGAAAGGAAGAGTTAGACTTGGTCTGGATACACGCTGTCCACCCTGGGAGCCCCAAAATATTGCCCGTTGTCCCCAAAGGCTAATTCATCATCAGGCGATAGAGATTAGACCTTGTAAAATAATAAAGTAGGATGTTTCCATGGTTTATTAAATTCTGTTTTTAGGTTTGTTAGAACATCAACCAACAGTGCCAATCCAGTACTAATATAAATATTTTGAAAACAAAAGGAAGTAAAAAAAAAAAAGACATGAGGGCAAGAGAAAAAAAAGAGCCAATTAAAACATAATTTGCCCCTGTAGCTAGATTGGGATTTCATGGGATAATGTTATGTGATGAAGACGTTCACCAGGTCATCCATTTGATGAATGAATACAATGAATCTGCAAGGCAGGCAAAGATCACAGCCACAGATCAGAAAAGGATCTTCCTGTTAATTGCGGTTTTGCTAAAGGAATTGGGAAGAAATTCCCCACTTCCACTCCACTTCACTTTCTTCTCGAGTGTGCGATGAGGCGAGTTATGTGCAGTGAATATGAAGCCACAGCCAGCAGCTAGTTAGTTTAGCATTTAGACTGCAATCCGGGGATGACAGCCAATCTGACTTTGTCTAAAAAATGTACTTGCCAGCACCACTAATGCCAAATTAAAACATTATATCTTGTTTATGTAATCCATAGATACAAATTATACAACACATAAGTTGTGGTTTTATAGGTGGTAAAGTGCTGGATGTGTTCTTGGCTGGATGTAATGAAAAAAAAACATATTCCCCAAAATGTCAAACTGTTAAAGAACAGCAAAGGTTAACAGTTTGTGTGGTCGGCCATGTGAAATATAAAGAAAGAAAATAATAAGAATGTGTGTGCCAATTGCTGTTGAGCTAACTTTGGTGCAAAACATTTTTAATTTAGCATTACTTATCCCTACACTTGAATTCAAAAGATGTTTTATGTAAATTAGGAGGACTCGCTGTAACCTTCCACATTTTTGCACTGAAGGACCTGTGTACACTGAGATGATCACCAACCTCCTGCAGCCACTCATGGAGGCCAAAGAGTGCCAGCTGATCCGCCAGAATGTGTTTCATGCCCTGCCCAACACAGCCAACACCCTGATTGGCCGAGCAGCCCACATCGCCGTCTTGGACTCTGAGCTTTTCCTGGAGAAGTTCTTCTTAGTGGCAGGACTCAACTACTTCAAATAAAGGTGCTAGTGCTCCGAACTGACAGGACCAAACCTGTTGGCGACTGGCAGAGCTGATTTGGAGGAAATGGTCCTTACCTTCACCTTGTAAAGTATATTTCATGTATATAATCCCTGTTATCGAAGAGGCAAGACGTGTATATCTCATTGGTTCGGATTGAAAGCAGATGTTAAGAAAACGTCATCGTGTATTCTGACTTGAATTGTTAACTCAAAAGTCTGAGTTTGATGTGTTGCCATGTAAAACAACATCTATCACAGCACTACTGTAGATGTTTGGTTGGCCTTATGAATAACCTGTCAGCAGGCATTTAACTACAGTACTTACATTGCAGAGTGGGTTGGAACCTATAGCATCGCTGGTTGATTGAATTCTTCTGTAAAGGTTACACAGATAGTTTTACACTATCCTTAGAAACGAGGCCACAGATGCACAGCATTTATCCTCTGGATTGTACATGATTTTTTTGTACAAAACAGACTGTCCTTTATACAGAAATGAGTATATTGTTTAAAGTTATTTATTTTTTATCTGCTGATGTATCTACAGTGTAACTAGTCCATCTAAATGTGATCTCTTGTGTGTTGTTATCATCAAATCAATTGAATCTGAAAATCAGTGTTAATGATACTGTGCAGGAGGAAGTGTTATGCTATGTTGACTGTAATGTAGACAGTATAGTGTAAAAAAGAATACGCTTCTTCATACACTTACTTTATCTTTTAAGTTATGTTTGTCTCGTTGACCCTGATTTAGATAGCTAAGGCTACAGTGCAACGAGCCTTACGGTTTCATTGACACCAAAGGCTCTATGTTAGCTTTTATTTTTTTACTGATTGCACTGACAAAACAGCCCGATTGACTAATTTCTATAATCATTATTCCATAACACTCTTTAAATCATGTTACACCTGTCAGGCTTTGCCTAATCACCAGAAAAATTTCAATTTTGATCTGCTACCGATATGCCAATTTTAGTACACTGTGATGAACAGTTGGTTATGTAATTTCTCTAGTTGGCATCAAACCACTGCACAAGACAAGGGAGCAATGTGCTGATCAGAATTTGTCGCAGCTCAGACAAAAAAGAGGTGAACTACCGTAGGTAGCTATCTAAGTGGGCTAATGCTAGCTCCAGAAGTTGGTTAAAAAAAGCCTTAAAGACTTTGAAATTCTACCATAGCCCTGCTTGTTCAGCTTTGCATAAATAAAGGTTAATATATTCAAGCAGTATATTTACGCAAAAAAAGCTTTTAGGATGCGGGCTCACTGATTTTGAACTTTGCCCAAATCCACTTAAGAGCAGGACAGACAGTATGCTATGGTTAGCATCTATAACTTGTTTCACATTAAAAAAATGACTACACAGTGGACTTGAATTTTTAGCAATGTAATAATGGAACCTAGTTAGTGAAAGACCTTGCCCTATAGAATGGAGCAAAGATAATGTAATTTCGAAGGCCAACCTTGAAGAATTTTAGCAAACGCTTAATACTTTCATAAACCGTCTAAAAGTATAGAAGTAAATCTCAGCATGATAGCTATGAGGATAACCCAAGTGAGAAACATGACTAATTCCCAGATTGGTCATTGAATCATGTGACGGCTAGGCAGAAAAAAGGCTTAATCATGTAATCAACAGCAAATACACTGTTCATATAATGTGAAAAAGAAAATCCATGACGATTCACGGCAATCTTATGGTCTAATGACCATCATTTTCCTAATGAACCAAATTAATTTGAAGAAAATCCTCTCAACAAGGTTGGATGGTTTGTATAAGGCACTATAACATTTATTATTTTTTAAATAGGGTGAATCAGGGTGATATTGCTTTGTTTTCCTGGAAAACTGGATTATTTTACGTAGTGCGGACCTACTGCCAAGACTTTTTACTCACACATTGTCATTTTCTATCAATAAAGTTCGGTATCATGCATGATGGGAGCAGGGAAGCACTGTCATAGCAGAGCCTGTCTCACGTTGTCTAAAATATGTGCTCATCTCATCAGCTGAATCAGAACTGTGTTGTGTAAATTACTTTTACGTCACCATCCACAACCTTTGCTGTCACATTCGAGCGTGGCAGACAGGAGATGTGGTTTTTACAGCATATGGGTGAGGACTGTTTCCTCATCACCGTGCTGTCCATCAAATAATGTTTACATTCTGGCATCAGAGAACTGTTATCATAAACGTCTCATATCCAGCAGTGGCTGTGCATCTGCTGTATTATGCAGTCATGTACATATTGAGAGCTGTATTTAACCTTTGCACTGGTTTGATGGCAAGTGCACTTTATTGACAACCTTGAGTCAAACTCCAGTAGCTTAACAAAGTCCAAACAGCATTTTTTTCGTTTTTACATGCACTGCTTCTTTTTACATCTATAGGTTGTAAGAGCCGACCTTGGCTGTCCGTCTCAGCCATTGAAGCATTGTATCGTCTTCAAAGTGCGCTGTCTCTGAGAACAAGCGATGACATCGCAAAGTGCTCTTTTCTGTGTAGAAGCTGTTGCCGTGGCGCCGCATGGTAAGCAGAGTGTCGCCGTGATTGACTCTAATCAAATGGGCTCCCTTAGGACGCCGAGATAGTTCCCCCGAAAGACACAAAGCAAAGCTGCATAGGCATCATGCATCATTTCTCAACACACACACACACACACACACACACACACACACACACACACACACAAAACCCCACACACACATACACATACTGTATATGAATGAAGGCTTTAATTGTTTGCTTCTCCTCCAAATGTGTGTTTAGGCCCAGGTGTGTTTACCGAAAGGGGTCAGCAGGAAGTGTTTTTGGGATTCAGATTAGCACGTTTGAGAGCGAATACAGGTTCTAAGTCCAGTTTCTTTTTTTATGACTAAATGTGTCTCTGAGAGTGTTAAGTGTACATCAATCCTGCTGTCGTAAGAGAGTGAAGTCAGATGTGTCCATGAATACAGTAGATCCTTGAAAGTGCTGTCAAACTTCATAATAGCTAACTTGAACCTTTTTGTATTTGATTGCCCTTTACTGAGAGTCATGTTCATTTGTGGAGTAGACGTGTGTGTGTGTGGTTGATGAAGGACGGTGTGTAATATCTGAATGAAAGGAGATGTGTTATCGTTGTCTCCTTCTTGCTGGAGCCTCATTCATGTGTTTGAACTGAATGTAAAAAAAATGTTTGACATCACTGTGAGGAACATGTGTTTGTTTCATTCAGCAGTTTGCAGAATGTATACCATGTACAGTAAATACTACTTCATCTGTGCCAATACTAATATTTTTATATGTTGCTGACTGTACTGTATGTACTCCTTACTAGCTTGTGTTCTATGTAAAATTATAAATACAGATATATATAGCATAGCATTATTATAACAGATACGATGGTACAATAAAAAATGTTCATTTTTTTAATATTCATGTTTCTTGCTTATTTTGGTTATGCCTGCTTCCAGTTCCTGTCAACCTCAAACTACATTTAAAGGAAGTCATTTTTATAGGATTTATTTTTTGGATTTTATTTTGTAAGTCTGTATTTTACTTTACATTTCCCTCTCCAATTTCAATCAATATCTTAATCCCTCAGACCCAGTTTCCATCATAATAGACGTCAATGAAAATACTAACAATTCTGTGGATAATTCACCCAAGCAGATTACTTCCTGAAGGCAGACATCTTTTAAAAAAGGTCATGAATGTACACTTTTATGAAATAAAAGGTTCACGAGTGAACAGCTGAGCACTGCAGGTTCAACCAATTGTTACTCAAACAGGCGTAAATCAAGAATTGACATTTTTGTTGTTGTTGATTAACAACTTTATTTTCAAAAAATTGTGAAATTGTTTTTCGTTATTATTATTATTATTATTATTATCTTACAATATTATTATTTTTTGTTTAACTCTGACTTTATTCTTGTAATATCTTGATTTTTCCTGTTAAATTACCACTTAATTTTCATAATTTTATTATTGTTTTACTGATAAATTTATATATCATGACATCACAGTTTTTTTCCCCTTAATATGGCCCAAGTACTGCCGTAGAATCAGCCAATGGGTGCAGCTCAATTGAACTTTTGACCTCACTACTACTTCCTGTTAGCCACAGGGCATTTTTTCATGAGTTAGCATTAGCATTAGCAAAGTGAATCTTGATGGAGGTTTTTTTTTTTACTCTGTGAACGTCCACGTGTGGAGACGAGGTGGGGGGGGCTGTGCAGGTGACGTGGCGGAGACGCTGGGAGTCAACAGGAAAATAGAGGATGAAGAAGAGGAGGAAGTAATAATGGACTTGTACAAACATTTCTGTGACACCGAAGCTGTTCGATAGTAAAACTCCATGAGGAACAGCAGTGGACCCTGGACAGCAGTTTTTTTGTTATCATCTCTTAATGGTAAGTGACATGTTTTCCCCCTTGTTGCCTGGTATAGATTTAATTTTCTATAATCTATATGTACATTGACATATTCACACTAGGTCTATGGAGTCATTGTGTGTGAAAGTATTACAGTTTTGAGTCACACTATCACGGACAAAAATGGCGGCCGTATTTATGGTTGAACTTCTTGTGAAATGTTTCTTATATAATTTAAAAACACTTCTCCAGGTCCATACGTGTTTCTAAGAGTAAAAGTGGAATTGAGAAAAAAGACATTTTCTTTAAAATTGTTCAAACTTCAAATGTCATCAAGACCTCAAGAAAGTTTGGTTTCTGTTTTTTGAGTTGAGACTTATCTGAAGTGACATCACATCACTAACTCCTTATAATCATGTTGGACTGCAGCAGTTCTCCATCATCCCCCTTTGTCATGGAATGACCCAGTGTGTGTGTGTGTGTTCGTTCCAGTCCGTGGATTAATTATGTTTCTATTCAGAGGTGTGTGTCAGTAGGTGGGCTTGTAATGATTCAATCTAAATCCCATTTCGCGCTTTGTGTTTTAAATAACAGACTAACCGTGTACCTGTGGCAAAGGGTTGCCAGGTCTGCACCACAAAATCAACCCAAAAAGTGAGACATGTACCACAATTGAAAATATGCCTCTGCCAAACCATATACTTTGTTTAATGGCCAACAGCATTAATACCATTGTCACATGTGTTGTAATATCTAAAGACAGCATAGTCAGTGTGCCAGCATTAAAAGCAGTTTACATTAAACGGTTCTATGCCCTAAAAGGACCAATTAGACACAGTATTTGTACAGTACAAATATAATATAGCTCTGTGAACATGGTGACATTCCTCCTCCACTTGCCTGGATGACATGAATATACTCTGTATATGTCATATGCAAATACTGTAGTTAATGCAATACCTCATGTAGACTGAAATGTGATGTTATTTTGTTTCAGCAGATACACCTCATGTTATTTCACAACCTTTTAACAATATAGGCTACTCGTATATACGTATACACAAATGAGCAACATGAAAACCTGTCAGTGGTTCTGGATAAACATGATAAATTGTATCAGCTGAAATAAGGTATTAACTATATATAACTTACACAACTTTAGTTCATGTCATCCAGGCTGGAGGAGGAAATAAGGGAAGGGAAAGCAAAAACTAACAGTTTATTTTGTGTGTCATGTGTAAATAGGCTTTCGATGTACTGACTTTAAATCACAGTTGCCTGTTGATCTTGTAGAAGGATGAGCTTGATCTCTTTACAGCAAAAAAGAAAAGACAAAGGGAAACAAAGCTTTGGCATCCCTCGCCATCTTGGCCCTATAAAAAAAAAAAGTCTTCTCAACCCGCGGACATAGAAATTCAGCCGGCGCCAGCACTTCAAAAGCTGTCCTCTTCCACGGGGAAACCTCCGGACCTGGCAACTCTGCAGTCATGGAGCGAGAACTGAAATCTTGTATTCCAGAGGGACCTCACTGACAGGTTGAGCAACTTCATAGCACCAGCAAAAAGAAAATCTCTTAGGCCTACACTGATAAGCAGTATGGATTGATGAAGGATGAATTGATGGATGGATGAATAGATGTTTTATCTTTTATCTTTTACAAACAGTCATTGTATTGGATTAATCAATTCTGCATCACATACTGTATTCAATTATCCAAACTTTATCAGTTCCATCATGTAAGATCAATAGAGATCCAGGTAGCTGCAGTATCAATATGCTGGTCTCAACCTGGCTGTCAGTCAGAGTCCTGAGCGATGCTCGTGCTGTGTGTAGGTCTGCAGCTGTTTCCTGCCTCGGTCCACTGAGGCAGATTTGTCACGGCCTTTAACTTCTGTCTGTGTATATTCTATTAACGAGCCCTGTTGTGGGACAACACAATGACTCGCCATTTGTATTGTTCGCCGGTGACACGCGCTGTAAACGAATCATCGCAGCAATCCCCCACTGAGGCCCTATTTCAACTGCATCAATTTATGGCTTCCAGGTCTGAGATACCCCAGAGCTATTAATCCAGGCCACAACAATCCATACTCTATTTGATTTCAGGGTGTTCTTTCTCATTCCACCGTCCATTTGTCACTGCATGTTGAACTCGTGATCCTACAGAGGCTAGCTGGAGTCCCTCTACTTGCTTGTCCCCCCTCTTTTTCCCTCCCTGAAATCAATAGAACTCATTTTTCCACCCGACCCTAAAGACATCACCCCGTCGCCGAAAACTGATGAGGGAGCAAGGCTCGCGCATGGTAATGCAGTTCATTTACTGCAGGTTAACAGCAGTGGGTTGGTCACATTCAGTTACCATCAAATGCAATGAAATCACAGCAAATAAAAGGGGCGCCCTTGTTTACAGCTCAGCCTTCGCACAAACGCGTCCCCTCGGAGGCCGATCATATTCTGCATGTGTCGCTCCTCCTCAGCCATAAAGTGGAGGAGGAATGTTTTTGTCATTAAATCCATCTCTCGAACTTGATTGAAGCGGTGTTCATTCCATTGTTTGCCTTGTGAAGGAGGGAAACCATCAGTCCCAGAGTAATACTTTGAGCATGCGTCATCAGTAAGCAAGACGCCAGTGGGAGTAATTATCGCTGCACGAAACTGTCGATGCTGGGAGGTAATAAGACCATGCGAGATCTTATTACCTCCCATGACACTGATGAGGCTTTCACACCCAAATATCAGGGACATGAAGCAGCAGGACAGGACTTTCAGGAGTTCTCTGAATTATGTTTCTATTTGTGATGATTTCTCTGAAGGTCTTTGCAAACGAGATGCTTTTTCTCATGCAATTAATTTGCACATTGTTGATACTTTTCAAAGTCTGATTGTCAATTCAATATATATGTCAATTTATTTTATATATTTGTCTTTGCAATTGCCCACAGTTTTAGTAAAAATTAAGTCCTGAACAGGCTGTGGTACAGTTTGAGCTCCTGAGCCAAACTGTGATCTTTTTGCAGCTCCTCCATTTTATCCAGGTATTCTGTCTTTTTTTCCTCTTTATTAAATGAAAGGATTATCGGATCATAATCCCTCAGTGTTGATTCCATTTTTCTTTTCCCATTGTGACATTTTTTAGATCCTTATAATTTATTTGGTAAATCCAACTGTGGTCAATGTGAACAGTCAGGTGCCTTGAAATGGACCTTTGTGCTGTTTAAATGTGTCTCTGTTGATCTGTGCAAAGGCCTTACGTCTGGAGGAGTATACTTCGCTACAGGGGAAACCAAATTGTTAAAGGTCTTTCTAAACAATCATGTTTATGAGGCGTGGGGATGTTTTTATTTGATTGTATATTTCAAATCAGAACAGAGAACACCCTTGTTCAAAAGGCAAGCCTTTAAAAAAGTATTATGTACTACTCACCAGCAGAGAATGAAGACTAGGCTAATTTTTACTTTATTTAAGTCACAGCTCCACAACAAAGGGACCATAATGAGGATCGATGGGGCTGTAAATCAATACCAGTGACTGATGGTGGATTTCACCACTCATTTCCTGTCCTGCTGTCTTGTCAATGAATAATAATTGTTTTAAAGAATATTATCAGAGAAAAACCTAAAGCTGCCATGATTCTCGGCAGAGAAATTTTATCTTCAATCATGTCAGTCGACTGAGAATCAAACACAATTTGCCAAAAAATCTATCTAATTGATTTTTAACCTGTTTTCTGAGATGGTAGCTGGAAATGACACAACTAGGCCTATGTGGGCACAGTGGTGCTCGGAGCTAAATGATAATGTGGGAATGCTAACATGCTCACAGTGACAATGCCAACAAATAAGTTCAGCATATTGTTTCATTAATATTTATACATTTTCACTAAATACAAAGTTAAGCTTGTCTTTTGTGTTAATTATAATTTTGACCTGATAATGGGCCGAGGTAAGATGTTATGGGTTATCAGTAAAGTCAGTGAAATTCATGCTCTGAAGCCTGAATGTCTACACAAAATGTCACACCAATCCATCCAGAGACGTCAGTTTTGCTGGAATTTAAATTGCAAAGTATTGGACAAACCTGTTAGCGAAACTATGAGAACAACAAATTCTCCCTCTGAATTACATTTCAGTTTCTTAGCTTTCAGCTCCGTCTCTTTAAAAGGTACCTGCGTAACAGTTCACATGTTCTTTGCTTTTCTTGACAAGGGCATGATGCTTTTCAGCGATGTCACTTAGAAGTTACGTCCATGTTGCAATCACCGTATTGTGGTTGGGATCAAACTCTAATTTCAGATGTTTAAGTTGGTTATCATAATTGTAATTTACTTAAACAGTTTGTCCAGCATTTAGGTATTTCACTCTAATGAATGAATGATTGAAATTGCATCGAGTCAGAGTCAAATTGAGTCAGATGAGTGAGACATCCAAACTTTTATTTTAGTATGAGTCAAGCTCCAAAATCGCTAGTAGCAAATGTAATAATTTTTTCTTTGTAACCTCCCTGTACAACCCAGGGTGTTGTGTAGATTTTTATTTTTTATTTTATTACAACCATTTTCACAATCAAAACCAAAACAAAGCTAAACATAATGGTGACATTATCAGAGGTTGTTATCTTATTAAAAACAATAACCTTCAAAGGGACAGCATACTTTATATAATGCTTTCTACAGACTGAGCACTTTTTAAGTGATATACAGTATAAACAGAAGTATTACCCCTTAAATAAAAAGCAAAAGCTTTAACTCCGAATCTAAATTTTCCTTATTGCCCTCTAATTCTTTGTAAAAATGCTGTGATTTCATCAATTTCTTAAAGAAGTGTGTCTTGCTGCCAACAGAATTGGGAATCACTGTTGTTAATGCACCTCCAGTTTGTTAGAGAGGGCAACTTTCATCCGTTACTGCTGCGCTGAGTTCCCCTCAGACAGAGGCCCACATCAACTCCACAATTAGTGTCTAGTCCACATCAGGAAATGTCAGTAGTATTTTCACAGAGAAGCACAATTTCTAAAATTTGAGTGGCTCTAATTGCCACAGACATTTCTGTAAGTCCAAGAAAAGTCTTCAATCATTTATTGCAGTTTTTACACATTAAAGGCAGAGTCACTCTCAGACATATGGAGTTGAATGATGACAACTTTTATATATGTCATTTCAAGATATCTCGGACCCTTTTCACAACTGTGTGTACGCCAATGTGTTTCAGACAAAAATATTCTTATCTCTTCTTAGATTTGGTTTAGTTTCTCATTGTCCAATTCCTCACCAGCAGATGGTGCTGCTACTCTCTGTTCTTGCATCTTTTGTGCTCCAGCTATTAAAAGGTTCAGCAATGAAGCCATTTTGTCACTAGTTTGAGATTGTCAGGGTGGTGATAGATTGTCTTCCTGCATACTGTTAAGGTAGATCCTGGTTGTGCAGTTTGAAAGCTTGACCGATTAGCTGCAGTACCGTGTGCGTGTCTTTTTGTGTGTGTGTGTCTGTACTGAAAGCAGGTATCTCTGGCTGGTGTAAGCCTATAGGTCAGACAGATCTCTAATGAACTGAGCAGTGTGAGAGACTCGGTACAGTGCAGAGCTATAGGCAGCATTATTGATCCAGAGACATTTAACATTTACTGTAGCATCCGTTCTGGCAGTGAAGTGTCAAGCTGCCTCCTCATCTCTCCACTGAGTGGTTAGAGAACAGGGAAAAACTTCTGATGAACAAAAGTAAGATTAAAAGGGTAAAAAACCTAAAACTCCATTCATTTTAGTGTTACGGAGGCAGAGATAGTTTAGCAGTGAACTTTTCATTTCACCTTTTCTCAAGGTGACCAACCTTTTTTCGGTCAACTTCTAAAAGGGATTCCGACAATACCCACCAATTTTGTAGCATTGCTGGTGAACACACTTCACCAGTCACATCCATATCATTTCTCATCTGGGGTGGGCTGTAACTTTAGAGGTCAGTGAATCCTGAAACTGGATTATGGATCTGTGTTGGATCACAGGCTGTTGGGAAATTGAAAGGGAGATGCTAAGAGGAACAGAGCGGAAGACGAGACTGTTAATAATTCTTTGTTGAGCAATGTGGGGTTTGATTCATTTTGGTAAATATCTGTATTGGCTTTCTTTCCAGTTGTGGGACCTTATCTCAGGATGTGGCGAGTCTATTTGGTATAAACCCTGTGGATTCAGGGGGAATTCTTACCCTTTACCTAACCACATGTTTATTCTGTACATGCACCATGTATACACCATTAGCCCTTTTATCAGAATAAAAAATTATTATTTCAGCATTACGCAAACCTATTGAGTGCACCTTTTAACATATTGAAGGCCATGATTACAGCATTTCTTTTATCACTGGAAATCTTATGAAGGATGGAGTTCTTTAGCATGACTTCTCAGCATGACAGCTAACTGCCAGCATATTTAAAGGCCCTGCAAGAAACAGCTACCTACATAGCCTAAGATGCTTCATTGGCTAGTAACAGCCAAGAATATGATGTGTTGATTGATTGACACTAACAACCAATTGGTGTTGAATTCAGATGTGTGGTGCACTGTTAATGTTGTTATATTGGGACAGTAATAATAAGTAGAGAAAACCAAGATGAACATCTACAAACACAGAAAACAAGTCCAATAATACAACTTTTATTTAAAGGTCCAGTGTGTAAGATTTAGGTGAAAGGGATCTATCGGCAGAAATGTAATATACAATAATCCTAGTAATGTTTTCACCCGTGTGTAATCACCTAAATTGTACGAATTGTTGTTTACCCTAGAATGACCCCTTCATTTTTAATTACTTCATATTTACATCAGGAGTGGGTCATTTCTACAGAGGCCGCCATATTTTTTACAGTAGCCCAGACTGGAAAAAATAAACACCTTTTTGAGTTTTTATGAAAACGGAAGGCTACCACATGTTCTCTTTCATGTTTGGAAGGGGAGGGTGAGGTGAGGGGTATTCAGCTGCAACTTCACCACTAGATGTCACTAAATCCTACACACTGAACCTTTAAATTTGTGAAAGACTTGGGACACTTAGCTGGGACGACGGTTGTTGAATACAAAATTTGCTCGACAATGATGAAAATGGCAACAGTTCAGAGACCAAGTTTATGGTATCTTTCTTTTTATCTTGGTAAGTCCTTTTTAAAGAGCCACGCTTTTTCATCTGCCTCCAGTCTTTACACTAAGCTAGGCTAAAAACATTAAAACTCCAGCTTTGTATTAACAGTAACAGAAATTTAGATGAATATTCTGATTTCATTCTCAGAAAAATCAATCATTTCAGCTCACATGCCTGTTTGTCCCCAAATTCTAATAATACTTACTCTAATGACAATGTCATCAGAACTTGACCTTCACATTTACCCATTAGTGCTCGCTAATGATGTGGTGTTTTCTAAACAGCACAGCTACTGTATCTCCTTCAAAGCCGTAGGGACACAGGGCAAGCAACAGCATGAGTCGTGGGTGTTTTTAAAGCTTGTTTTTTTAGTTGGTATAAAAAAATAAAGAAAAGCAAAAAAGCAAGAGGTTCTTTGAGATCATTGTAATGAAGAATAATGCACATATATCACAAGTTGAACTAATGTGGAGAATGTGGAGAGGACTGTGGAGAAAAAGGTATGGTGGATGTTGAGCGTCTTACCAAAAACTGCCTGATGGAGCTGGATGGGGGGAGGGGGGTTTAGAAATATGAAGTAATCTCGCTGTAATCCTAAAAGATCCCTGCATGCAAAGGAATGGTAATCCCATGTAATGATAGATGATCCTTAACAAAGGTCCACTCTATTATGCAAAAGAAAGACTGTAGAAAGAAAGGTGAAAGAGGATATACTGTGCGGGAAAAAATATCCATATGGGCTTTACGTCTGGACTCTCAAGTAAGTCATCATGACTTTCGCCCTTCAACTAAATGTGCTGCATTGGCAAAACCGCAAACATGCTGAGCAAGAGATATTGTGTCTTGATATGTTCGGAATCCATCTCATTTTTAACGACAGATTAACCTTGATCCCGCATATCTCAGGATTATCCACTCAGTGACAAGTGCATATGGTGTGCTTTTCAGAGATGCATCCAAATCCATTGCCACAGCCACATGTATTCATATGTATTCATCCACCCCCCCCCCTCCACCACCACACCAGGATATGTCTCCTGATTTGGAGCCCATGTGAGGACTGTTGGGAATCAACAACGCCATCTTTAGATGTCAGGCACCGCTGTGATCCTCCTCTCCACATCACACAACTCCTCTGCGGCTGAAATCAGATGCTTCTCTCGCACATTTGTCCTCCAGATGCATTCTTGTTTACCTGTCTTCCTTGCTCCGGACTCAAGATTTTTTTTTTTTATCTGAGGAAATGGAATGGCAATGGTGTAAACCCCTTTAACTCACCCTGTTTGGAGCTGCAGCTGGCCTGCAGAGCTCAAGCCTCGTTGTCGGGCCTTGGGCTATAGAACCTGGTTAAGAGATACAGGTGCCAATCCGAAGATTTCATCTGAGGAAATTATAACTACAATATAATCCAGTCATCTACTGTTTGTTAAACCCTTTTGACAGTTATTCATGCAGAGAGAGGTGAGCTAGAGGTTCAAACTTCATAGCACATCAAAAAAAAACTCTGGCTCATCTTGTTGTCTTTGTAATTTATATTTCATACAATGACAAAGGGTTGAAAGAGGCAACAGAGTCCAGCTTTTGTCTGGATGTAGTTTTCCTCAAGGCTGTATGAGAGAGTTTTGATTTGACACTGCCTCGGTTTAGAGAGGGAACAATATTTGCCACTTGATTTTGTTTTCAATAAAATGACAAATCTGCAACATCTCAGTCAGTGTGGATTGAGACATAGGAATGAAGGTTTTAGATTTCAAAAGGGTGGGTTATCGTTTGTTAAAAAGTGATGAAATTCCAATCAAAAGTAAGTATGAACTTAATTTGGATTTCAAAACAGCTGAACTAAATTTCCCTAAACACAATACACAGCAAATAAGCCAACAAACTAGGGAACATCTATACTTTTAAATATTTTGAGTTGCCTTTATGCTAAACTAATATTACCTTCTGGCACTAGCTTCATATTAAACAGACAGACTTGAGAGTGGCACCCTCTCATCTCATTCTGTGTAATGCTGCCTTCAGACTAAACACGAAGAAACCTTTGTGTTACTCACATGAGTTTGGCCGCAGGTCTATTTGTGGTTACATGCAGTACTCACGCGAGCAACATGAGTAAACACCACCTGTAATTATTTGATCATTCTCCTCTGGAAAAGAGGAGGGGAGGACTATTGTCAGAAGTGACTGCAACTGCTGTGTGTTACCTCTTGTGGAAATGCAGGGGAAAAAGCATTGTTGTATGTAGGTCCTTAACATCATCCAGAGGCGCACACAGGTCTGTGAATTTTCTTCAAGAGCTGCATCTGGATGAGTCCTGTTTAAAGCGCTATCTTAGGCTGACCAATGGCCAGTTTGATGACCTGCTAGCTCAGGTCGATACCAGGACGTGTCTTCCCTGAGTTTCTTTCTCAGTGCTGATTTGGCTTTTGCAATATCTCATTATGTAAACTTTACGTCGCCGCATCTATCGTGTTGCGTTGTTTGCTCCGATCACATCGCCCGATGAGAGTGACGCAAAATTTGTGTCTATTCACAATTTGGAATGACCTTGTTTGTTATCTTATCTCATGAAAAATTCCCTCTGAGTTCGGTGTGAACACACCATTAGAAAACAAATATGTATATACTGTATTTCCCAACACACTGAACTACAGCTTAAAGATAAATTTAAGAAACTGCACTGACATTACCAGTTCTTATACCTCATAAATCATGTATTTAAAATGGTAATAAAACAAATGCAAAACCAACTTGTTTACTTATGAAATGTTGTAACTGGTCATTAACCTCAATTCAAGGGTGAGTGAACATGATTATGAAATGTTTTAGACTGCTGTTGGGGCTGTGTGGCCGTTTCCCTTTTCACTCTTTGTGGTTAAGGATAATTAAATCAGCATTTATGCATCAAATTCAGCATTGTACAGGTTCACAACTCTGTGGTCCTCAAAGAAAACCAACATTTTCACTAAATATCTTTTCATTTTTCACAAATCTTTCCGACACCCAGGCTGCGACAGGAATAAGTGGAGGAAGGGTGGATTGAGATGGATGGAGGGACAGATGAGGGAGGATGGGCGTAATAGCTGCCTGTTTCTGTTGCTGCAGTCATTTCTCCAGGACCTCCTAATAAGACACGGTACACAAATTTGCTCATCTTTATTGATGCGCTCCCCTCATATTTAGCTGTACATATGCAGGTAAATAATTAAGCATCAAAGTCTAATTCAGAGTTAATTAGCAGATTAGTAGACGAAGGTCATCCTCAGAAGATTTCACTTGCCTTACAGTTTCATTAAAAGCGAGGAAGAGGAGCAACTGGGATCCATCAATTCTAAACATGTAGCCTCCCCTGCTAATACAGTTAATTGGCAATTTGATTAAATTTCAGAATTGAATTGAGAAGTTGGCCATTCATCCTTTTCATTTAACAGAGAGATGGTTTTCTCTCCCCACACTATGAGGGAGAAGTCTATTAATAAAAAGTAATATGGTTGTGAGCTAATTTTTAAAGCTACCGAGCCGTTTAATCACTACCAGATGTGGATTCTCGGTATAGATATTCGAGACCAAAGATTCTTCCAGGGATTGCTTTTATGTGTCATCTTTGCTAGCTGTGGGGTGTTAGTCTTTGATGGAACAGTTTGCATTGCTGGCAGAAAGACTTACAAGAGGAATCAAAGAAAGATATTAGCATGAACGCTTCTGCTTTTTAAGCATGAAGCTTCAGTTGACCTCAGTGGAGACATCCAGCAGGGATTTGAGCAACAAGAGAGGGATGGTCCACTTTATGTGGAAGGAGGAAAAGTGATTATGCTAAGGGAAAGCTGTAGAAATGCTGATGCAACCAGTTTAGTTGTGCATATTGTAAGAAGCAGAGCCCACATAGTTCGCACTTGCACAGGATGTGGACAACGGTTGTGACCACTCTCCGTTTCATTACCATTGGCCTACTGTGGTGTCGGCGTGAGGTAACGCAGAGTCAGAAAAGCGGCGAGCAGGAGAAGACATACAGTGAGAACCCTGTGAGGTGAATTAATGAGGAGCAGGTGATGAAAGGGTTACAGGGAATTCATGAACACAGGAAGCCTCACAAAGAACGGTCAGGAGTTGCTTTAATTGAAAGGAGGCCTCATCTCACTTGGGTAGAAGCAATGCCAACAGCTTTGATGTTGGGGCATCTAACTGTCAAGAGTATATTTTAATGGTGACCGGGTGGGCAAAGGATGAATAAGAGAAATATAAGAGGACGGTTTGTTCAGCGGAGTTGACGTTATGCAAGATTTGCTACAGAGTGGAGATCAATGGTCATGCATTTTTCATTATCCAGCAGAGGGAGGATGTCAGGAACTTGTTCTGCAGCAGAACTGGACTTCAGTGAAGATGGCATAGTGCATGCAGGCTGCTACCTGTTGCTGTGAGTCAATACAGAGCAGTAACTGTAATTCTTAGTTTTTAAAGTTCATGCAATGCTTTTTTTTATGGTGGGGTTGTTATCGAATATTATTTGCACAAATATTAAATTATAGGATGCTTCCACAAATGTCTGTCAGTCTTTTTGTCTGTCTGTGAAATGCTGATCTTGCCAACAGTTCATCTCTTGGCTTCACACTGGGCACGTGTATTGCCAGAGTAAGTGCATTGCTGAGTTTGGTGCGATTTGGACATGTGATACGTTCAGTATTAATAAAAAACAGGCGGCCAGTCTTGACTTAGTGAACTGAGTTGAACATATATTTTTAAAACTAAGAAACAACAGCAGTGGCTGGCAACTGGGCCAAACCACAGGTAAAAATTGTGGTCAAATCATCTTGATAGTTTTTTTTCACCATATCCGGGTGACATTAACGAGTCACGAGAGCTGATCTTTGTCTTGAAAACAATATTCACAGAATCACGTCATGTTTGGCCATTTGTCTTGAAAGTAAAAGCACAACATTCATTTTGTTGCTGCGATGCTTTATAATGAGCAGAATTACAGAGCTTTTATTTTGAAAAGTTATGAACTTGGGTCTGAAGATTAAGATGATTGCTTAACAGACGTCTGAAATAGTTTCATTTTATGAAAAACATTGACGATAAAACTTTCATTGCAGATAAACCATGAAATATAACTCTGCACCATAGACTGTTTATAAAAAGCTCATTCCAGCACACAAACCCTAAAAAGTGACTTCGCGATTAATTCTGAAGTAGCTCCAGAACATCAACACAGGCCAAGCAAACAGCCCATTCCCAACAGACATGTTTAGATCTAATGATTCAAAACATCTCTGTCTGTATGTGGAACACATATCTGGAGAATCCTTCATCTTATCAGCCTAACTCTTGGCATCTCTATTGTTAAGTGAAGTGCACTGTTGAATGTGCTGCAATTTGGACATGCAGTGCGTTCAATATCTATATACTGGTGACTCCTCAATGAAAGTTATGTTGTCGACCACAACAACAGGTTTTGCGTACTGAGGCAAGCTTCAGTGAACTTTGAACAAGCAGGTCAACAGCTCTTTGTGCAGCAGCAGCTTCAGGGTTTTGCGGGCTGGGTCCTGCAACTGGTCTTTATTTGCTGCTGCTCTGCAGGTCACTTGTACAGTTTTAGATAGAAAGCTGCTACCAGCATAACCAAAGGCCAAACACACAGCTCATTCCAAACAGGCATGTCAAGAACGAGCACTGCACAAGTATTTTAAATAAACAAATTGTATTAAATACAGACTATACAGACAAACTTTGAATTTACGTTGAACTAATTATGTCTCAGTTAATTTTGTGCAAAAGGTTAAAATTTAAGTTGAGATGACGTATATATTAATTTTCATAGTACCATGAACAGATTCAGTTAACATAAATATCAGTTGATCTTTCACAATGACAAAAGAAAAGAATGCATCAATCAGAGCTCAACTTTGAGAAAGGAAGAGACAGGGGACAAGATGAGGAGACTGAAATGAAGAGAGAAGGTGATAGAAGAAGAGGCAGGTACATTGTAAAAAGTCAAATCTAAGTTAAATGAAAAATCTTCAGTCAAGGCAACATATACTTGTTTATATCTGACAAAAACTTCGTAATTACCCGACAGCTCAGAGAGCATTTCACTTGTTTCAAGGTCATTACAAATTCTGGAAATTGGTAGATAATATATAATATTATGTTTGCAGGGCCCTGGACAGGATTTTGGCCTTGTGCTGTAAAACTGACTGACCTAATCACATTCATACAATGTAGATAATTACCACACAGATATTCAGATGGGTGTCAGATTAAAGGAGAAGCTTTAAACAAATGCCTTAGTGAGGTGTTGGGCGATCACGAGCCTCCAGCTTTAATTACCCTTTACTCTACAAGGTTCTCAAACTGTACTGGAGGGATGAACATCAATCTTGCAGTATATATTCCCTCAATATGATGTTGGGGTAGAGCGCTGCCAAGCACGTCAATCCAAATTCAGCGACATGGCAGTTAGGTTCAGATGTGACGACTAAGGACACCAGACCATATGTTTCACATCATTCTGATCCATCAATTCATTGTGTATCTCCACTGATTTCTTTACAGTTGTCCTTTGGTAATTACGGTGGAAGGCCCAATATAACAACAATACCACAAACCTAATTATAGTGTCGTATAGCATTGTTGTTTGAATTTGTTCTGACATTTGTAATCCATTGTTATTATAAATGTTTCCCTCCAAATGTCTTGAAATGCACATATAATTCAAATATATATATATATATATATTTAATTTAGTTTTTGTTTTGCTACCATCAGCAGCCTCTTCAGAAATCCTGTTTCATCAGTCCAGGATACATTGTTCTAGTCTTCTGTCCAGTGTTTGTGTGTCTACTGCAGCATCAGACTTTTGTTCTTGTTGGGCAGACGTAGAACCTGATGTGGTCTTCTGCTGTTATAGACTTTCCATAAGACCCAATGCTCACTGGATGCTTTTCTTTTAGGCATAATTTCTGAGTTACAATTCTAAAGACCGTTGCTTGCGAAAAACTCGTGGCATCAGCAGTATCTGCAGAGTTTTATGATCTACTAATTGGATTATTTCATGAATAAGCAGGTATACTTGTGTCCCTAATATAGTGCTCACAGAGTATATACTACCTTATAAATGAATTTATACAGCAGGGATTAATAATAGTGGTTTGAGTTTGCTTGTATTCTTTACTGTAGAAAGTTTCACAACATATTATTATAGATTTCAAGTAGACAAGCTAGCAAGGTGTACTAAAGGAACAAGAGAACTGCTCGTCAGTCACATGAGTCACCCTGTGGAGAGACTCTAATGAGTTTTAGATATGTTAGTTTTGCCCCAAAAAACAATCAGAGAAAAAAAGACTTCTAGAACTGGACATTTGACAGAAGTCGCCAACTGGTTAACTTGTTAGCTGGTTAACTCAGCTTCTAAAAGCTTCAGTTCACTTTGAGACATCTTTGACCAAACTAAGAAACGCCCTGTTCTGGCCAGTGAATAACTGTGGCTTTTTTTATTTTTATGGCTTGTATAAACCGGATTTAAAGTGTTATAAACTGGAGCCTTATCTCAGATTTTCAGTAAGTAATGGCCATTACCTCAGATAGAAAAACTTGGCACAGGCAGAGAAATACTGGCATTTTCCGTGAAGGATGTATATCTGTCTGGCTATTTTCTATAGCTCTATACAAGATACTCAGATATTTGCATAGTATAGGTAGAGATGAAGCATTTTATTGATACCTCATATGTACTAAATAACAATAACACAATATGCAGACTGTATAACTGATGCTGCCTTTGATACATTTGAAGATAGAGCTGTGAAAGCATGATGATAATCATCACTGTTGCACTTCTGAACAGTTTAGAGCTCATGGCCACATTTGGGAGTCGATTGAGGCCAATACTGTGTCAGCATATTCATATTCACTGTGGCTACAATGGGATCTACTGTGATGACCAAAATCAATCCAGTGTGGGCGGATCTTCACCCCCCTTCATGGGGAATATCACACATTGGTGAAGTGATCGGAAATGTGACTTCCTTCTCTTTCGATTCTTATATTTCTGGACACAAATGCAAAAACACAGACACACACTAGGCATCATGGGAGAGGAGAGATTGGGCAAACTCCAAAATGTACACATTTCTCTATTCAAACAGCACCTGTTCAGTAATGATAGATCAAGACTGCGAGGAGAATGAGGGAGCATATTTAATTGGATGTTTACATGAGGAATATCTTCAACCATACGGATTAGATATTATTGGACCATATGCACTACGGCACTTCATCTGCATGTCTTAGATCCTGAAGTAACACATAGCTCACAGAAAAGACTCATAAAAACCTGCAGAGAGAAATCAAAGCTGCTTCGAAACCCATAAAATCCACCACACATCTCGTTATAAAAGTGGTAAAAATGGGAACATAAAATACGTCGTTGAAAAAATGAAAGCTTCAGTATGCTGCCAAATACTTTCCTTTAGACCTTTACGCAACAAAACTTAATGGCACGTGAATGTTTTTTTCTGAAGACTGAAGAAGCTGAAGGTGAAGAGGAAAAGAGCAGCTTTACTTCGAAAAACAACGGACTCTTTGCTATCTTAGCACAGGTGACATTTTCTGAGTGACTATCTAGATGGATAATGTATTTGAAAGAGACAAAACTAGGGGATAAATTGACTTGATTTGCGTACTGCCATTTTGTGTGGTCTTTTTGTGTGATTTTCAAAAATTCACTTATCATTAGAGAACCCTGACAGAGAGCTGCCATCTGCACCCATTGGATGGTAGTAGCCGTCAATCACATGGTATATACATACAATGATTTATTGTCTATTTTACTCTAATGCTGTGGTCCCACCAAATGCGAAGCAAATTTCCATGATGGCGTCACTCGCGGAAGGTTAGCCGTAGGATAATTTGTGTTTACTTGGGCTATTCGCACCGGCAACTTGAATAACATAAACCACAAATATCCAACTACTGGCGGATTACTGTTGTTTGTGAGTACGCAAGATCATCCGGAGGCACACACAGCTGTGGGGAATTCCACAGTTTCTCCAGTAGCTGAAAGAAAGTGACAAGAACTTGTCAGCACGACAAAATAAAACCATCAATGGTCATTAGAATCACTTTTGAAACAGGTCTCTTGAAGGTTGCAACACGCAAAGCTGAACTGCTGATCTGGGCGCCAGATCAAAAAACGTGTGTTGTTTTAAAAGACACTGTAGCTTTTGTGTCATTTAAATAATCATTTGATACAGCCTTGACATATACAACCGTACAGAGGCCCCAAACAAGACAGATTTTAAATGAAAAAATATTGAAAAACCCTTTAGTGATTTCAAGTGGTATTTTCATTTTGTAATGCATATTCACATTTTATCTATTAACACATCAAATAATAAACAATTCACTTTGCTTTTATATGGCCCTTAGGAGTGAAAAATGTTAACACAAAATGAAATAAATCCAGCCCATAATTTACAGTTTGAAATGGTCTGTATACTGTATATGTTGCCAACAACTATATAACAAAGAAAGTTTGGATTATACAAGATACCTTTTGAACTTTCGTTGTGCTCCATTTATCAATGTAGTAGATACATTCTTCTATTTCAGCAACTCAAATACAAATGTAACTGTTACCTCGTATCAGGTGGCTTTAAGATCACAACTTCATTATCCGCTGCACAAACTCCAGAGATAACATGTCATTAAGATAGACTTTAATTACATGAAATCATGAGATGAGATAAGATGACCCTTCCAGTCACCGGGAAGCCGTGTATTACTGAGCTGCATCACAGAAGTGAAATTTACTGTGGCTGTTTATTTGATTTGATTATACTTTGGTTCAACAGGTAAAAGACTATGGTTTTTATGAGGGTAAACAAAAATCCTATTGGGTCATGATAAATGATTGTCTATGGAAAAAAATGTTCATCTCCCTCTCGCGTGCCTCTTAATTATGTTCCTTGGCCCCGGTGAATTTAAAGAGGTAAATAATGATGTGAGTTTTTTATTACGATTCATCAACTTTGCCTTTTGCTGCCGTTTGAGCTGGAGAGTGCCCCGAGTCATCATCTCTCATTAAATAATGAATAGTGATTGGTATGAAATTACTTCACCCCACTCTGCTGCCTGTCCATTAGTCCGTTAATCAACAGCATATGACTGCCAGGCTGCACAAAATCCTCTTGCAAACAAATCACCCTTGGCTTCCATCCCCTCCCTTCCCCTAAAATACAATTCCTCATTTGCATAATGAGGGCCAAAGGAGGGCAATGTTTGCTCGTAATCAGAATACATTTATTCACGGGAAGCTATCCTGTTGCAGTCGCTTAATTCACACCTGCTCTTCTCTGTAATCAAAGCCGGGGGTTCAGGTGGAGACACGGGCCTTGTAATGTGCTCCCACGGAGCCCCGCAGTCTGTGAACTGACAAAAGAAAAGATGGTTATGATTCACAAAATCGCACAAGCCTGGAAAAGTACCAGAGACATGGGAATGTTAACCTTGGCCAAAACAATGTGAACATAAGTCGTCAAGGCTGTTGGATCAGGCTTTTTCATATCATCAGCGTGACTCTGTTGATAAGTGGTTTTAATTATTAGTGTATTTGACGTTCACTTTGACTTTTTACCACTCACTAGGCAGGGTTTATGACCTATACTGAATCCAGCCACAAGGGGTGATCAAGGTGCTTTGGCTTCACTTTCTTGGAGGAGTCATGTCGTTTACATGTTTTACATCTATATGATCCCCACTGAAATAATACGTTGCCCTGCTGATTAAGCAGTTAAGTTAAGTCATTAGCTTGGTTTAGTGTGTTAAGTGCTGTTGTTCAAGCAGGCTGCTTCCATAAGAAGCAAGCGAGGGATACAAAAAATGATTGATCTGATAAAACCAAACAGAAGCTTATTATTTTGTATTACTGTTGTTTTTGCTACTATGGAGCTTCCCTGCATTTTTTTTCTCACATGATTGCACTAGTTTAACCAGTTTGACAATAAACATGTTGAATCTAGAATTGGGAATTAGTCACATTCAAAGGTTCCAACCTGCATATTTTATTTTGGCAAAATCCACCTTCCCTTTATAGAAAGGATAACGACAGTCTGCTTGTGTTGAGTGTAAACTGAAAATTCAGTCGCGCAAGCCTCACTGTCTTGAATGTATTCTGTATTTTACTGTCAATCACAACAGACTTTCACAATCCTTTGGTCCACATCGAGCCCATGTTGTGATGTGTGTTGATGGTGATGAGAAGGTCTGTGTAGCTCTGGGTCACATTTCCATGTCCACTCTCCCATCACAGTCTGCCGCCGCACGCCACAGATCCCAGGTGCTAATCCTGATTAGCATCTTGCTGCAGCGTTACCGCACCGCACCTCCCAGAGGTCACTTGTCAGTCAGGCAGTGTGCTCAGCGTTGTGGCGTGTCTTTGATTTTTGTTTGATTTTGTGTGGGCAGCAGCTCTCTATTCTCTCACTGCAAATTCTTTTTGCTCTCCCTCTGTCTCCTTTATTTCCTGTGCGTCTCAGGATTTTTGAACATAAAAGCCAAATGTATTCTAGCAAAATATTTGATGACATTCTTACATTTTAATTAAATATAATGTTAAGGGGTAATTACAAATATAGACATTTATTCATCTGAAAATGACATAGTTTTACTTCTTATTATACGCCAACACAAGAATAAAAATAGAAGTTAACATGGTTTTCTCTGGGCCTCATTGTTCCAGTGCATCAGAGGACAGAGCCGCTCTTGTTCATTATGAGCTCACCTCCGATGTGACAGTCCCAGTGAAACATGTAAATGCGAATACGCTTTGACCTAACAAGGACACCTTGTTAACCAGCATCATTCTATATGATGAAATGAGAAAAAGCACCCTTATCCATCTCTGTCAGAAAAACAAGCAGCCTAATAGAAGGGATAAGGTCAACACCAAATGTCAAACTTGTTTACCCTGCAGAGGCAGACAGATTGGCCAGTATTCATCATAAACACAACAGGTTCCTATTACCGAAACATTCTCTCATCCCATGGTGAACTGCTCGGGGCTTTTCACTCTGGTTTAATTGTGTGTAAATACAATGAAAGAAGAGAGATGCCGGAAGAGTCCAATGCTGTCTTTTTTTTTTTTACAGTTAAACGCTACGTGGCGTTTAGGGACAGTAAAGGTTATCCTTTTATGAATGATGACACATTGTGAGCCGATAAAGTGGGGATTTTCCCTGTGATTGTTCAAGGCGTGATGTGAGCGGAGTTTGTGGGGGTAGAGAAAAAAAAATAAATGTAGAATTGATTGTGGTTCTACTTGCTGTTATCCAGGAGAATAAAAAGAAATTGGGCGACTACGAGCAGCTAAGTGAGATGGATTCACCTGTTTCTCCTCTTCTGTTAGGGAACATACAGTGTATCATGCGGTATTCACTGTCCATCTGCTGTGTATGGCAATCATTAGGACCAAAGTGGGCTATAACACATTTTGAGGGATAAAGGATTCATAGCGCGGTGACCCTAAATTCCCTCATGTCAGTGTGTAATTCCTGTGTTTTATTACATGTGTAATGGACGGTGAGTGTGCACAAAGAGTGCCACCGATGCCAGGACAATTTATTATTCTCTACCAGGCCCAAACTGTTGCAGATCAATAGAACAGGAGTTAGAGGAGGGCTAGGGGTGCAATGTGTCATCATTTTAATGAAATATAGATTTGGGACTATTAAACAGCTTGCTAGTGCGGGCAAAATTGCTCACTTTTTCACTGCTAAACAAAGCCATCCATTTAACTGTAGAAAAATCAATAGCGGGCTGTGACCAATATGTACCTTTCAAATATGGGTACAGTTACATTGAACAGTGGCTAATAAATCAAAGCAAAGGGTACAGCATCTTTTACAGTCATTGATATAAAGCTTTGTGGCTCTCAGCAGAGTCTGCAGCAGAGTCTTTCATTATAGCACCACTGAAACACAACACAGAATAAGAACACGTCGCTGTCCACACATAGGGCATATTACTGTATTTGCAGGTATATGTACAGGATTCGTTCTGTTTTTTTATTAGCCCTCTTGTTATAAACTCAATGGATTGGAATTTACTCATTGGGCATGCATAGAGTATGACAGCAGCATGGATATGACTACAACCAAAACTATGATGAAACCAATGCAATACCAAAATTAAGTTTTAAAAATGAAATCTCTGTATTTCAGAGGAGACCAAAATTACACAAATCATTTTTTTAACAGTGTCGCAACCTATATGTGATGCACATTTTGTTTCCTTTTCCCACAAAATCATGTTTCTGATGATTGTGCACGGCAGCAGTGCCACTTAAGAACACTGACAATAGTGGTGGACAAAACCAACACTACTGGCTGGACAAGATTGGGAAAGAGAATGCTTTCAGACATGCACTGAACTCCAGATAATCTCCTCAAATTATCCGGAGGGGCTGTATTTGGGAACGTCAGATTCAGTGACAACAGACATACCCTGAAGTTTCTCCTGCCAGCCCCTCTAGTGAGAACTCCAGATAATGTCCGAGTGAGCCCATGTGAGAATACAGCAGGAGATTATATTGAGGATTCACTACGAGCCAGGGGGCGCATGAATGATGGTTTTACCGTGAAGAGAAAATAACTGAATGGGATAACGTTATCTATCCACGTCAAATACAACTAGTGGGTGTGTAGTATTGTTGGGGAAGAAACCCTGCGGCTACCACATAGTACAACATAGTTTGTATGTGAACACAACTAAGGTAACCGCACATTAACATGTTAAATAATAGTACTTTTATAGCCATATTAAGACAACTACTTATGGTACTGGTGTATCATTATCTGTTAGTGTCTCACTACAATGAGGCAGTGCTACATTGGCTGTAGATGGAGACTCAAAAGAATCTAACCACAATCCCCTGACCCCGATGGAATACGTCACAAGTTCAAGGAAAGATGTGAAGGAGAAGACGTAAGGAGTTAGGAAAGGAGAACCACGGTGCGGCAAAAAATCAGACTCCCCTTACATTCAGCGTTTTATTTGATTAACTTTATTTATACCAGAAGATACGCACACAATTAGATTTATAGTAAAGTTTCCTGTACAAAACAGAATGACACGTCCTGAGAAAAGATGTTTTCAGTTTATACGGAAACAACATTTGATCATCAGTTATTCCCAGAAATAAACAACATCTTAGATTTATTTGAAAATTAAATTATACAAACAGGACTGAAATGTTGAAATAATATATTAATGTGAGTATGCGTGGAGAAAACCTTATAAGTAGTGAAAGAAATTATTGTGTCCATTCCACAATCAGGAGATTCAAATAACTATTATACGAGTAGTTCTGATGATGATATTGTGAACTATAAGTTAAATTGTGGGGCATCACTTTCTCCTGCCTTTCATAAAGGATGGTCCAGTGTTTCAAGGAGATATAGGAAGCATTGAAGCTCCTTCCTTATCATTTAGAGAATTCAAACAGCTCTTATTATGGCGGCCACTGAAATACTTCCAGGTCATTTCACTTAGTTAGGAAGGTTCCGAGGCAAAATGGACTTTCTGAACTCAGCCTCAGTCTCACTGAAAGTCGGGGGCCCATTCAGCATTAGCTGGTGTTTTATTTAAGACAGGTTAATTTGTTTTGGTTCATTAAAGATGCTAACCATATTAAAATCGCACAACTTAACAGGAATGGTTCAGGGATTTCAGTTTATGACGTCTACTGGTTATATTTGAACATTATATATTGTAAAAGATAGTTTGTCTTTGAATCAAATGTGTTCAACAATCATCTGACTTTTAAGGTTCCTTTTTGTTTTTACAAGTTCATTTAAATATTTTCCAGTATTCAAATCTTATTTAAAGTGTATAGTACAATATAGAACAAGCCTACCAATACACCCTGCGAGATAATAGGATAAAATAAACGTCTGTCTGCCACAGTCCTAAAACTGAATACAACGGTTTTATCTCATTCAAATCTAAAAATCTCTGACAAAATAATCACTAGTGACAACAAAAATACTTTATATGTTGCAAAATAACAATATTTAGAAAATAAATTATATTCCTGTGTAATTATGTGACTGTTATGTGCATTTTGGTTGACAGCACTGGATGTCGGTCAGCTAGACACTGTGGAGCAGTGGTTCACTCAGGTCAAGTGCAACCCACTCATTGTGAGCTTTTAAGCAAAGGAATCGGACACAAATGGACTCAAAGAACCCGTCAAAAAGGGAGAAAGAACAGATCAGTGTTTTGGGGTATTTACAATTAGAATATGTGCATGAATGGAACAGCAGGAATCTGTGTCGGGTTTATAATGAAGAGAGTCCTGCTACTAATAACAGGCTGTTGAATCTAAGTAGAGTAAATCCACTTCATGCGTGCTGTGTTAATGCGTTTCAGACAAGTTGAAATCTGTTATCTGGACACATTCTAATTGAACCCAACGCGACGTGTTTGTTTTGGGGCTGAAGCGCTGCATTTAGACTGAGGAGGACAGCTCTTTGGATCAAGTGGTGCTCCGCGCAAAAGAGGTCCCGGTCTCTGAAAGCTGCTCTAATGGCCACTCTTAAGGCAACCTATGTGACCCTCAGAAAGTGTGGCTGGTGTTAAACTGGAATAAATGCTTCCATAAAAGCCAGCCAGGATGTTTTGTCATCCTTTTTGGAAAATATCTTTGGGAAACGTGTATTTTCTCTGTCACTTTTGACGGACACATATACGACCAAGACCCCATACTTTATTTCATGGCTTTCAAATATCCATCCAACCTGTGACTCAGATATCAATTTGAGCTCGGCTGGACTGAATCTCTTTTCCATTTTGCATAAAATTGACAACCATCTGGAGAAGCCTTGAAAAATTGCCTCACACTGAATAAGTGATGAAGAGATGAGCCCACTGTCAGTTGTAATAATGCGGCTGCTTTAAATGCACTGGCACCATCAGATGCATAATTGCAGCAGCTAGGGGGATGCCATGTCTCTGATCTGTATCATGTAATGCAACTAAGCTTATAGTCTTTTCATGAGCGATGTTGCCCATTTCGGGTGGTCTGTTATCACATTAGTGTCTCTTAATCAAACAGATGTGCTGTCGATAGTTATTCACCAGACGCAGTGAAAACAAAGCTGATGTAGCTGCGACGAGAGAAATATCGTAATTAATTCCAGCATTTTGGAAAAGAGCAGGCCCATTAAAGTCAAAGCATACAGTATAAAGCAAGGACACACTTTTTTTTTTATCACAAATTCCACTGAGAGATGAACTGTGTTTTTTTTTTTTTTTTTAAATAAACTTTCCGAGACTCCTGACCCTGACTGGCCTTCTCCCTTTCCACAATAAAACTTCCTCAGACACGCTCAGGGCGTTCCATGTGAACTTCTCACCTTATAATAAAAGTGTCAAAACTAACATTCTCCAGAGAAGCCAGTACCCATCACCAGGCTGTAGAGGCGGACATTTTGGTTTGATGACACAATTAATGGCAGGATGTGAGCTTTTTCCGCCACCCATTCAGCTGTGGACCTCTGGGAAAGGACAAAACCAGATAAAGGTGCCATGGACTATTCAAGAAAAATATTTACAAAGGAAGAGATCACTAATGAAACACTTGTGTAAGCTCCTTTTATACAAAGATCCTGCAATATTTCCATAAAGAAGACCCCTTACGCTTGCTTACACTAAATCATTTGTTATTTTATATAGCATGTCGTCGATCTGTAACCTGACACACCAGATGCTTTGTCACAGAGAAGCATCATGGGAAGGAAAGGGTAGATGCTTTCAAAATATACTTGGCAGGTGATTGGATGAACTGCCTGCCTTTTACCATCTATTGTATGTGCGAAAAAGCAAAAATATCCTTTCCATCAAGAAAAGCCTTCTTTCAGTGAAGAGCTGCCTCCCAGGGTTATGTGTCATATTTAACACAACAGCCTAACCATCCTGTCCCACAATGGTACTACTTTTTATAAAAACTCCTATTATGTATTAGTAACTTTGATTACAGAATCGCAATACCGAATTAAATTGCAACATTCCTGACTTTGGCAGGGGCCTAACATATAAACTCTTCTGTCACTGAAATAAGAACTCAGGTGTTGATCTTATTTGTGCGTTTAAGTGAGTTAAGGAAAGTCAGTGTAGCGGATTACAACGTACCAAGAAACGCAGAGGCTGCACCATCAGACAAGTTCTGCCTCTAATGCTAACCTTAGCATGTGGCTGTTAGCATTATGTTGAAAGGCAAAGCTGGAGTGCAGCTAAAACCGACAAAGTGAATGACTATTAAATGTAAAATGCAAGTATAGGAACTTGCTAATGTCAACATTTTAATAAAACCATGACTAGCCATACAATCATGGCACTAAAATGAACATAAGTACCAAGGTGAGACTTTATTACTGTGCAGAGCCTGATGAGGTCCAAACTACAGTGCAGGGGATAAAACTTCCTGATTTACATAATGTTACCTTAGCATCACCCTCCGGTCAAGCATGGCATTATGTGCCCCACTAGAGGTGGCTGAACGTTTCAGATCTTTATGTCCATACACTGACTTTGTTAATCTGTTCTGTATATTACAGCCTCACAGTCTGAAAACGGCTGCAGAGGTTTGGCCTTGTTGGAATCCGGTGTGCTACTTTACCTCATGGTCTAATTAGATCGTATATACTGGTCGTATTAGCATGTTTTATTCCTGTGAATGAGGACTTGGCAAGAAAAGCACAACCTATAAATACACCTTAGATGCTGGTGATGGTTGCAGAGAGGGCTGTGATGAGGCTGGTGCAGCAGCTCCTCACATTTCATGGCTGAGATTCACACATGCAATGCTATTGTTGATATTTAATAAAGGAAGGAGTTGGTATTTTATTGAATAGGTTTCATGACATATGACTATTATGCTCCTGAACAAAGACAGAAATAATAATGATAACCTCGAGTTGTGGAAACTGTCAATGAAAAGTGCCCAATCCAAAACTTTTTTTTTTGTTCAGGCTGTGTCGGCTAAAATTCAAGTCAGGTCTGTTGCACTTTATTTGTAATGCCCACTATCACAAACAGAAAGATCCAATCATCAAACTTGTGTTATGGGAAAAGTAGGATCCAAGGTTTTTCTAAAGCCTAAGACTTAACATCTCACCTGTTACTGCTCTAATTTCTTCAGCTCCTGTTCTTTTTTATAAACCCTCTGGTTTAAAGGTGTAACACTAAACCAGCAGATCACCACTTTAATTTCAAATGTTACAGCAAAGATTCAATATGTTATAACATCTTGTGTCCTGTACTCAAAGTCCAAGCAATAACTTCTGCTTCCGCTGCATCTCATGGTTATAACCAATGTGATGAGGTTTGCACTATTTACACTGATAAAATATGAGGTTTGCTCAACCTCTGCTGACATGAACCATATGATGCAGGGTTTTGTCCCAAAACAATTTCCTTTCATACATTTTGACTTTTTGAAATATTTTTGTTTCTCTACTGAAAAAAACTGTCTTCTGAACATCAGACCCAGACACTAATATAATGAAATCTGTGTCCTAATCCTTTAGCCTATTAGACAGCATCAGCTTTAATCATGCATGTGCACAGGGTATAGGGCCTACTTTTACAGCAGGATTTCACAAAGAGTGAACTGAACCACTTTGCACAAAACTTGTTAGGTGGAGGAATTCTAGTCAAGTCAATTTTATTTGGATAGCACTAAATCACAGCGTACATTATCTCAAGGAACTTTAAATGCATTTGCATACAATTTTGGTCCAGATGTTTTCGGAGAAACCACTCTCCTTAATATCTTCACAATGATCAAAGCTAGACAGACATGTAGCATTGTTTTCGCCTTGGCAGAGAAATGAGCTCCACTAAGTTGTATTTCAAAACAAATTCTGCTCATATATTTTCTAAAATAGCAACTATGTTTTTCACCATTCAAAATGTGCCTGTCAGCGGGGAGTTTTATTGGAGTAGCCAAATCTAGGAAATTAATTATATTTACAAAGTCAGCAACTGTGATGTTACTGTGATATTACCGCATCAATTAATTAATTAATTAATTGATAATGTCAAAGCACCCCAGATCATGACCCCGGTCACTGAGATCACAGCAATTGCAGTTTAGAAAATAATTTGGTGTGAGGGCCGGTGCTGGGGTCTCAACTATCTTTTGTATCTATTTCTTTGCCCATGTCCCCTTTCGGCCTTGTAAGGGGACATGGACAAAAAAAATTTAAATAAAAGATAATATCTTGTGCACACGCAATAGTCTTTGGTGCGCACCAGAATGTATTACGTACACGCGTGATATCTGTCAGACCCAGGTGCATTTCGGCATGCTATGTTCCTGTGAGGAAATGACAGTACAGGAGGTAATTTACTGCGTTGAAGTTGGTAAGACATTCACAGATTGGGACTTTACGAATCAATAACTAATAAATGAAACGTCCTAAACGCAAGCGAAGTCTCCTTCCAATCAGAGTAATGTACACAACCAGCTCCAGCTTTATTTCCTCAAAACGAGTCGAAATCTGATCAAGAGGAAAACCATTGGTCTATATGCACAGCAGGCAGTGAGACGAGTGGGCAGAGACCATCTACAAACACACATCACACAATCAATACACACATAAATGCTCTCCTCCTGGTCAGGCTACAGCTCGCACTTTGGAAAAATATAACTTGGCATAATTTGGTGACCTTACAATCCACACAGATGGAATTATTAATTACTAGTAAAAATAATAAAAAAGTCCTCAAAATTAGGAGGTTAAATTGGAAGGAGGCTTCACTTGTGTTTTAAGGATGTTTTGTTAATTATTTATTAATCCCTAAAGTCCGAATCTGTGAATATCTTTCCAACTTTACCAAAGTCAACTACCTCCTTTACTTTTAATTCCACACAAAAAAATGGAAAGCCGAAATGCACTGTGGTCTGGCAGATATCACGTGTGCATGCAAAACTCTCTGGTGTGCACCAGGAACGTAGGGTTTTTATTTATTTGTTTTTGCCCATGTCCTCGTTACTCAACAACCACTTATCCACACATTTAACAGTAGAAACTGCGTTTACAGATTCCCCAGCAACATGCCCAACAAGTTTGAAGTCCATCGGATGGGAGGTTATTGAGAAAATTGAAGGACAGCTGACCGACAGATTTCTGGATTCAGCTCCTAAAATACTTCTTAGCTGAGTGATCACTATTAATTAAAAGAACTGCTGCATTAATTAATTTATTGCAGTTGACCCTTCATCCTTGAATCTGTTATTTAACGTTCATTGTTGGGTTGTATTGTATTGTCTGTAGTCATACATAGATGAAGACGTGTCATTTCCCACTTTGTAGCACAGATGCACTCCAATGCTGCAGAAGGAAGCAAGGGGAGGGAGAACAGAGATTAGGCTAGGTGCTTGAATAATGCCTCATGGAGTGTTGATAACCTTTCAGCTTATTATCCCAATTAGAGTACACAGCTGGAGGAGAAAATTAATTCAACACCGGGCCATTTTGTTTGTTTATTTACTGATGTGTGCGAACTGGAATGGGGTAAACAGAGCTTGATGATCAAGGCTTCTGTTTGGTGCCGCAGCGACGGTCATAATTTCAACCGTACGCAGAGCGCAGCCATTTAAATTCCACAGCAACTTAAAAAAAATGTGCAAGGTCTAGTATACGCCATCCATTCACAAACATGCGGGTTCATTTCAGCCAATCAGGAGCACATTCATATAATTGCATTTAACGAGGGGCTGATTTTATTGTCTGTATGGAGTAAAAGATGTGAAGTATATGCAAGTGAGATGACATTAACCACTGAGGACAAATGAAGAGTGCCACAGTGAAAAGGCTGAGAGCACTGACTGTAAAGTAAAGAAAGAGGACAGGGGATTCATAATCAAGCAGCAGATGGAAAATATTCTTTAGAGATCACACAGTTTGGTACATTTGAAACTGAGAGATGTATGCAAGCCAAAAGGAAATTGTGCTTTCCTCTATTCTCCTCATGCCATAATGTGGGTTTCCTCTGAACTGGTGTAATTCCCCTCCCAGGGGGACAAGGTTGTTCCACATGAGCTGGTTCCCTAATAACCAACCCAAGCCTCCTACTGAAAAATCCATTAAGGTCAAGTCATGCATAGTTGATTGAACATCTCGTCTGGTGGTCTGCTAAGAAGAGCCATGAGCCTAAGAATACCACATTAATCAGAGGCAAAATGTTTTTATGGTTATGGAACCGCAGATGTTCTTTTGGGGACTTCTTGGCACATTCCTATCATTAGCACCGCAAGTCTGATTTAGCAGCATATTTCCAGCAATGGGTTGATGTACAAGCGTAAAAAAAGTCGGACGGAAACAAAAGAAAGGGGTGCTTTCAATTGCAGCCCAAGCAATCCAGAGGGAGCGTCTTTGGTTTTCATGTCCCAGGGAGGGTCCGGCAGCACTCCCCGCTGAATATTGCTTTGCTCTCCAAAAAGAAACACGATGACAGTAACCTGCTGTTGTGCGAATGCAAAGGGGTGCTCCAAGAGCACCGTGATCTCTCCTCCACCTCCTTCTATTCACAGCCAGCCTGTGCGCTCCCTGCTCCATTAGTTCAGACACCACATCCATCCCACCGAGCCTTGCACGGGGGAGGCAGAACCAAGGACGGCTGTGTGTGTGTCTGTGTGTGTATGTGTGTGTGTGTGTGCTTTATGTATTGTGGTGGCGGCGGTGGTGGTGGTTGTGGTGGAGGGTAGCACCTACGAAGTGACGCAGCCAAGCATGAAATCACCTCTCTTCAGCTTTAAAGGGCTTACATGGATTTTTAATGATGAGCCCGTATCTTTTATGTGCCAAATATACTCAATGACTCCATTCTTTTTAATGCATATTTAACAGTAAGAAAGAGGACAGGGCTGTAACAAGATTAATGGGATATGCATAGATGCAGGTGTCTCTCTGTGTTCGGGTTAACATTGAAGGTGTCATGCTGCATGAGGCAGCTCCTTGCAATTTTAATCCAGAGATTTTAGTGGATTCAGCGAACTGACCATTAGGCTGACAGAGGAGAAATCATGAAGGGACCAGTCTGAAATCCCTATAAAAATATTTACTTTTACCTGTAACTCTTCATTATTTAGCATTTAGAAGCATTTTAAGTATTAACCTTGATTATCATTACAGTTCCTCCTATTAATGATCCATAACAGATGGAACAATAAATTACAATTTGATATAAAGCTGCTCTCATATATAATCATGCTCCAAGTAATTATATCTGTAAATAGTTGTTAACCTGCTTAACTGCTTAGGATAATACAATTCTAAATACATAAACAGCTCCAAACATATTTAGTCCAAAGAAATGTGGTTTGTCTATTACATGCTATTTAAACGCATGACTGATTTTTACAATCATTAATTCATTAAAATACTCAAGTGTACAAACCCTTCTTTTTGTACATTCCTAACTTCTTCAATGAATCACAGGAAATATGAAAGACTTTCTTGGAGTGTGTTGTTGGACGTTGATTATTAATGCACCACGTCAGTGTGTGTTTATGCTGAGCACATCTTCAAACTGTAGATTCAAATGTGGGGCCTGTTCCAAGAAGCGGATTCACTGAATAAACCTGTAAACTGGAACCCAATTTAATTTCTTGTCATGGGAATAACAACCAATTATTCCAGATGTATAGATACATTTGTTGTAATAACGAGTGCACTTAACATGTTTTAAAAACAGTAGCTGAGTGTGTTATAATGAACTTTTCAATATTTGCACAGTGTATAATAATATATATTATATATATATAATATAATAATGCACAGTCTTGTTCAAAACAGCTTTAATTTAAGCTGATGAAAAATAAGATTTTACACAACTATTCAATATATACTGTTATTAAGCACTGCTACCAACTGTTTGTCTGTTTGGATAGTTTAATATAGTTGTTTCATTATCAAGCTCTTAAAATGGCCCTTACTTACAACACCACTACACTGCTATTATAGTGTGTTATTAACCAGTTATTGATTGTTTATCCTTATTAAGAGTAAAATAAAGTGTATAACTCCTGCAAAGCAATACAAGTATTCGGTGATTAAATATTATAGTGTTTAATTACATGATAAGAAAAAAAAATATGTTAGACAAGATGTTGGTCAGAGGTGAGATTGTAACATTTCATCACCAGCGCAGTAGCAGCTCCCATCTGTTCAGCACAATGAAAAAAGCTTCTTGCTAAGTCTGTAGCTGTACTGCTGGAGGGGAAGCCAATCAAATTAATCACTTACTCTTCAGGCCTACTGGGAATCACTGTGTGCATGAATAGAGAAAACTGTATTTATAATGGGGCATGACCTGGTGATAAGTACTGTGGGTGAAGTGTATGATTTAATTAATGGGAGCCGGTCACATGTTGCTTGTGGGGGGCAAGAAGCCCAAAATATATTTCATTGTGAATAAAAGGGGGGGAATCAACACCCAGGGCGTTTTAGAGAATTTGAGAAAATTCAAATCATTTTGGTTCGCCGTACGTAAAGAGTTTTACTTCAGGTTCCAATTGTGTCAAGAGGAGATGGAGGGCAACGGCCATCAATGCCCCATTTTTCATCTGTACAGACATGCAGTGAATGTGTTTGCCTTCCTGCTCCTTTTTAAAATCCATACCTGAACAAATCTGGCTGCATACTCCATGTTCTGCACCAAAGGCAGTTTTTCGTCATTGTTGCTGTGCGTGCGTGCGACGCTCTGAAGAAGAAGAAAAAGCTTGTTGTCTTGGGGGGGGCAGGATTCAGCATGTGTGACAAACACTTTAGCAAGAGTCTTTACACAGCCCAGGGCTTCCTCGCCGGCACTCAAGCATGCTGCCGCTGTCAGTGGGGATACTCACCTCTGCGAGCCACCGCTGTTCAGGTTACAAGTCAATCGAGGGAAATTGAATGCAAATGTGACCTTCAGTTAAGTTGCCCATCTCTCAGTAATTTAGGACAGTTTGTTCAATTTTTTGTTAAGGAACTCAATAATTGCTCTGCTTTCTGGACTAGAGTGAGAATCACAGAAGGTGGAAGAGAGTTTTTTTTTTTAAAGAAAAACATCAGGAAATGCAGCAAAGACATTTTCGTTTTCACTTAAATCTCATTGTGTTTCCAAGTTGTCATCTTCGCTGGTTTATGGCACCTTTTTTCCACGCTGATATTTTTGTATACTGTTTCTTTCAGTTTTTTTGTCTGTCCAATGTTAGAAACGCTGTCAACACTCGACTGTGAATTTCTCCCCGATATTTTCTTGCCATATTTTCAAGTGGACTCACTTGGACATTTTACGAGGAGCGTGGTAGAAACTTTTACAGAGAATGTCCAGAGCAACTGACTTGGACATTTTGGTTCTCACATCCAGCCCCTCCGAAAGTTTTCAGGAAAATGTCTGGACTTTAGTGCATGTAAGCAGCCTTAGAGACTCTAGTAATCACAAGTGAGTCTGTATTTCGGGAGCAACGTGATCTATTTGGATAATACAGTGCTAAGAGCTCTTTAATATATGATTGGGCTGGATCATTAAGGGCTTTGTATTTGAGGAGCAGGGTTTTCAATTCTATTCTGAATTTCATTTCATTTCATTTCTGAATGAAGAGATTCTAGACAGGAGTAATATGATCTCTTCCTTAAGTTCATTTTGGACCAACCGGAGACTTTTCACAGACTTACTGGGACATCCTAATAATATAATATTTCAGTAGTCCACTATAGAAGTAACACATTTGTGGACTTCAATTTCTGCATCTTTTTGAGACGTCATAATACTGCACACGTGAAAGAAGACTGTGCTAGAGACTTGTTTTGGTCGTGTCTTGGTCAAAAATAACTCCAAGGCACTTTGCAGTAGAACTGGAGGCCAAGGTAATGCCATACAAATAAACTTCATGTTAAGATAATGTTTTTCTGACTCAACCAGTCATTACACAATAATACAATTTAGTAGGCCAACAATCATATCAGCCTCTAATGATAGAGTGCAAATAAGAAAAGGATTATGCTAATGGTGAAAAGGCCTTCATCTTCTTTTTACTTCATCAGGGTGTCAGAGGCTGTAAAGCTGAAATATCTATTTCCTAATATAAGGCAACAAGTTTTGTATTGATATAACCTCACTATTGTTTATATTAATCTAACAAATTTTAATTATCAATGTTATGAGAGCCAGTTGATGGAGTACAGTGATGAGCTATGAACCATGCTTTAATTAACTAACAGATTTTTACACAACAAACAACTTGTTTATCTTTTTAACAAAAAAAAAATCATAATTCTGCTGAAATTGGTTATGCATCAGTAATTCGTCAATGGCTGCATGTTGTCAGTGAAATGTATTGATTCTCCAGCATTTGTCTTTTAAACTTTTAATTTGAAACTTCAGTATTGGAGGTGCAACATCCTTGGAGGATAGCTGCATACTCTTCAGTGAAAAGCTGTCAAGCAGTCTGCAGTGTTGTAGAGTAAACAGGTTGGTGAGGGCAATGTCCAGAAACATGCGGGGGGAATAAATCCTGTGTGTGAAGGACCCTTTTGGGAGTGTCCATTGGTGCCTTGTGTGCTGTTGGCTCTTATGACAGGACAACTGTTAGGGCCATGAAGTATGAATCAAGAAGAAGGTAAACTTTGAGTGGTTGCTTCGGTTGATGGGGCTTCTGGCTGCTACTAACTCTCCGGCATGTCATCATATATTGATGGCCAGAAGATTTTCTCCTGCCCTTCCTTTGTTGCTTCCACTCCTCTGTGTCCTTTGTGCAGCACTGTCAAGTTCTCTGAGTGCAGTGATTTAAGTATAACTGCTCTGTGTTCTCAACAGTCAGCTCATCAGGGAAACCCAAGAATGGGCTCACCTCATCTTGGATTCTGCATGCAAGTGTTTGCAGACCTTTTTGAACGATGCAGCTAAGTGTTTTAGACTGGTGTCTGTAGCTCTGTGTTTGCAGACTTCATCCAGGTAAAGTGGGGATATGAACTGGACTGACATCACTTCAAATTCTTCTTGTTCGTCCTTCTGTGGGCTGAAATGTTGAAATGCAATGCAGCAAAAAGTGTCAAAGCAGTTTACCTTCCTCAGTAAAAATGTCTGATTTTCTGTATCATCAACAGTCTATGCTGATAACGAGCTTCACGAGAGTGTGAAATTAGTTCTTACGGATAGCATGCGCATGCAAAGCCAACTCATAACCAAGCTAGGACATCAAAAATCTGAAACATGCTTTTGATTTTATAAAACCATCTTGCTACCTTTCTAACCATAAACAACAAGTTGTTTTTTTTTAAAGAATAACACAGGAGTCCCACAGGGTTGTGTTCTTGGCCCATGTCTCTTCAGTTTATATTTAAATATCTTACCAGAATTGGGTCTTGGCTCAGGCCTTGTCAGAAGTTAAGGTTAAACTTAAAAATTTGTATCTCAATCATAATATAACTGTGACAACATTGACTGATATTTGACTAGTATATTTCTGCTTTAATAAGGTGAATATTTACATTCAGTGGGATGCATCATTCTTTGATTGAGCATGATTTACACAGGCTTCAGTTTGCAGTATAAAGTGCAGTTGGGCTGGATTGGAATCGTTTGTGGCTCAGATCTGTTGGACAGCTGCAGTATTTACAGTGGTACTAGATGAATGATTGAACATCAGATTAAGCACATTTATCCACTGTCTGAATGCCAGTGACAAATGCAATTAATGCAACTGTAAGTACTCAACCAGTAATCACTATTTGTACTATTGTGTATATGTTTAAATGTTGGTGAATGTAGTCATCCATTTTATCAATCACTCAGCAAGCATCTTGTGTTTGGTCCTTATAGCGTTGATTGAGGATTTTAAAGCACTCAGTTGTCTTAATATTAACCAAACCAACAATTGTAGTTGTCTTTAGTATGTGCCATATGTGTTTGTTTAAGCTAAAGGGAAAATGTCTTTATAAATTCCTAATTTCACGTTCAAATTATCTGATTGAATAGAGAAAAGTTTCGAAGCCAAGTTTTAGAATCTAATTTCAACGTCCGCATTAAATGTACAGCTCATAGCAACTGCTGGTGGTGGAGAAAAAACTCTACGTTTGGCAAATAAGAAAACAGAAATCACAAAATGTTATAATATAGATTCCATTATTAATAAACACGGACACAAACATTTTTTTTTTTCAAATAAGATGTTTTATGTCATAAACATTTTAGGCTATTACAGTTTTTAGGGGGCCAACTGTCCTGCAAATCAAATACTGAACATTTAACTTCCTCTAAAGTACAAAAAGAACAGAGTAAAAGGTACAAAATTACGAGGGCATTTATATGTTTTCAATTCTTTTGTGTATACAATGCCATGCGCATTGCTGTTAAAACCAGCTTTAATGTTTGTGTACATATAAAAGGCCCCAAAAGGAAACTGGCAAAGGGATAAAACATATGTGCATACACACATGTTTACTCTGGCACTAATGTTCGCACCCCTGACAGACTTGTCAGATGTTTCTGTGTCAGTTCTGTGTAGTGATCGGATTTGTTGAGTTCCCTATACGGACGTTATTTTCTTCCATTCCAACATCAGTGACACATATGAAGACTAACATCTGGCAGCCGAACGCACAATACTGACAAAGTCTTTCCTTATAGAGTTTATGCATCTTTACACTGGCCATAGTCATTAATATGTATACATATGTTATTTGTAAGTCAAATCAGGCGAATTGAGCTTGCATGCAAATAATTAACACTCACTGTGCTGAGCAGGTACAGCCTGTGAACATGTTCAAGTGTGTTTAAAACTAAGGGATTAAAACCACCACTTTGTTTCAGAGATCAAACGGATCCTCATGTTATTTTCTGGGTTACATTGCCCCTCCTCTAGAACCAGCTTCATGGTTTCTCTGTTTTTGACTTCTTAAATTAGCAAGAGAAGCCCTGTGTGTTTTTCTGTATACATTTATAGATTCATCTTTGTAGTATTCCCACCTTTGCAACAAACAGACGAATTGGCAGTTTCATTGTTAAACAAGCCGTGTGAGGTGTTTGTCATTTAGCCAACATGACATATTGTCTAAAATAACTGTGTTTGACAGGAAGTCTGTATTTTCTGAAAGTCTAAACAGTTAGTCTGACAGTGATGGCATATCACTGCCATCAAACGCACAGTATATTACTGGTAAAACCAATGTTCCTGTTGCTTGTCTCTTGCTCTTTGCTCTTATCTTCTAACTCCTGTCATTATACTCTTAATTTCTCTTCCTTTGACTCACACTTCAGTAAATTAACTGTATTAAATGAACTGCGTTGACATCCGCAAGGAAATCAATAGACAAAGAGGCAGGGATTGTGTAACTTTACCATTTCAAAGATACTCAATACTTCTATTTCCTTCATGGATCAAATTAAACTGACTGTGATATGTGTGGGTAGGATTCAGTTATTAACAAGAGGATGAGAGCTAAAAGGATGCACCGGCACATTGAAAAACTACACACACACACACACACACACACACACACACACACACACACACACACACACACACACACACACACAGTTATTTCTCTGTGACTTCAGAGGACAAGCTTTTCATAGGAGAGCACCCTGAGCCTTATTTTATGCTATGTTCAGTGTTACATATATATATTAATTATATCTATATTAATAGATCTATATTAATAAAAAAATATTATTATACATATTATTACATTATTACCTTGATTAAATTTCCTGAAGACTGGTTCTATCCTCAACTATAACTCAGGGGCGGATCCAGGAGATGGGTCAGTTAGGCGCTGACCCCAGCTGAAACGTGAGAGGCTTCTGAAGTGCCCCTGTCCTGTAAGTAGTTGTAAAAAAAGTCACCCAACAGTACTCACAGTAAATATGAAAAAGTGTTCATATTTTCTTAACTTTTTGAAGCACACAATGTGCTTGAATTGTGAACAATTTCCAAAATATATTCAATGATGTGTTTTTTTTACAAAACGATACAGCTTACTGAATCACTGAATCAGGAATTGTGCATGGATGTTGGACATATAATTGGCCCCGCTGTGTAAATTCCAGTCCCCTTATGGCCCCTGATTAAGTATAATTGTACATCCAGCTCTGCCTTAACTACTTCTCAGCTAACATGATTTCACCTGTCTTAAAGGTCAATGATTTACATTGTATGGACTTGCTTTTGTCCAGGTTGTGTAAAAAGATGTCGGTCCCCACAACATGAGTAATACCAGTTCACACAAACAGACACACTCCCTCACACACAGGGTTGTGATATCAGGGTCATGTGGGATTTATAGGTGCGAGCAAAGTCAGCACAAATACACAGCTCGGTTGCAGCTCTATCACAAATAGATGAAGTGCTGCATTTTACATGATCCAGGAATCCACTGCTTCACAACAAGCAGCGAGAGAAATGTGGAAATCACAACGTGGTGCTTCTCACTTACGATTTGATTTGTCAAAGCCCTTTTACCTAACTGACCATGATGCTCATACTTTTACTGCTGTACTTTACATTATAGATTCATGTGTAGTTTAGGTTTAATGGCTTTGTAAATCTGGCCGTGCTAATATAAGGTACAGTGTGTGAGCAGTGAAGTGAGGCAGCTAAAATATTCAAAAGGAAAAAAAGACTATTATCCAGTTGCTTTTTGTGGTAGGTCTCTTCTGTAAAGCTGTACTGTTACAAAGTTAGTAATGAGTTTTGTTAAGTGATGTGATTGATATAATAAGTTGAGAAACTGGCTTTAGTATTGATTATCCTCAGAGATCTCAGTGTTAAATTGCATACCCTAAATGTGTTGCACTACAAAAAATCAGTTTTGATCCTGGGTCTTTGATCCACATCTCCTGAAAATGACCTTTGTGTACATATACTCAACAAATATTGTACATTTAAGAGGAATCTGCCGTTCACCATGCAGCGCAGAATTTTGTATTTGTTCACTGTTGTGTTCTTTGATCACACTGACGTCGTAAGCACGTGATTGGGCTGGATGGTGGATGCTGGACGACATTTTGGCTAGTCAACAGCTTTTTGCATTCATTTGCAGATAAATTGAAAAGCCGACAGTCGTTGTATTTCGGTCAATGAGTTTCCCCTCTCTCTTCTTTGCTCTCCACACGGACTGTTTACCTGTACCTGTAGCCTGCTTACACGTGATTGGTCAAACTAGAAACAGAAACAAGACGGCCACCAAATATTCTTTCGTCATTTTGTCCTAAACCAAGATAATGGTCAAGAATAAATTCAATCGCAATTGACATTAACAGTTAAGAGCATCTCAAATTCCTTCGTGAATTTGTACTTCGGTTTTTTACCAAATGTATGGTTTTAAAAGTCAATATAAGATTTTGCATATATAGAAGTTATACAATTTATAGAAGAAAATCACACAAAAGGTATTTTCAGGAATAGTGACTGTTTTCAGATCAGTGTAAAAGGTTCTGTGAGGAATAGAAATGACGAGCCACCTTCTCAACTCTCCAGTGGATCCCCTCACGGCTCTATTTCTAACTCAGGCTGGTGTTTTTTCTTGTCCGAAAATGAACACTTAAGAGCATAACACCTATTCATTATATACAGTTACATAGGGCTACAAAGCCACATAGAACCTGGAGGACTTACAAGTGGCACTACTCTCTGATTACAGCCTGTGTTCAGGCTTATCACATGCAGAGCACAGTAGGGAGACAGACGGAGGCCTTATCAATAAATACAATTACGATGTCAGGTGATTTGTGTAAGCCAAGGAGGAGGCAGTGGGAGTGCGGTGTTGTCACTGTGATGGAAATGTAGTGGATTATATGGAGTGGATTAAAACATGGCTTCAATTTGACCTCAATCTTAAAGTGTGAAGAAGTTTCTCTGTGATTTACAGTATCAGGCGACTTTGAGGTTCCTCTTTATATCATTCATTCAGTCCAGTATTGTGCATCATGATCCTCTAAAGGTAACGGGACGTTCTCTTAATAAAGTCAGCCACTAGCCGCAGTAGTCGGGGCGCAGAAATGTCGAAGTGGCCGTCAGTTCAGGAGCTCAGCCTCACCAAAGTGTCTGTGCTGCGTTTGAAAGCTCTGCTACGTGTGACCAGCATGTCTGCTGAATATGTGCCTGCCTACTTAGTGTCAGATGAAAATTAATAGACACAGATGTAGTCCACAGCTTAGGATAATCACGTAGCCCTTGGGGTAGTGGGTTAAGAAAACCGCAGTCAAATGTCTCATTAATTCAAATTCAGGGAGGTCATGGCAAGGTTTTGTCTTCGTGGCACTGACATTTTAATCAGGAGTCCGCCCAACTCTCCAATAATAGAATAATAGCGATTATGATAGCAGACATTAAGTGATAATAACTTAGCACATTTTCGCTGTCTGTTCTCCTTGGAATCCACCTGTGAGAGATATCCCAGCATGGCTTGCTGCTCTGCTGATACTGACCAGGTATTTTCCCTCTGTTCTCCTGCCTGTCCCAGCATGAGATATGCCTCCTTTAGATGTGAGCACAATCTCAGCGAGATTTAGTTTACAGCCCAAGGTCCTCCTAATGACACACATATATTTGAGCTGTGGTGGAGGAGACATGTCCAGCGATTTAATAATCCACCTTTCACAGTAACAAAAGGCAGTCTTTAATGCGGAACATTTTTATTTCGACCCCTTCCTCTGTGTGTGCGTATATCAGGGAAAGAGGCAGGCGGCATCCCTCTTCCATGAAGCACCACTCACTGTTAACAGCGCTGCTGATATGATGTGTTGCAACACAGAGTAAGAGAGGATTGGAAAAGTCTTTAGTGAGTTTGAGGTATTAATTTGTAGCATCTTCAGTTCATAATGAATTTCACAGCTTCAAAGTTAATTAGCGAGGGTGGCGTACTGACGGCTGCATTAATTGTAACACATTCAGAAGATGTGCAGCTGTAGCTAAAACACAAACAGTAATAAATTGTCTTTGTAATTTTGAAAGATTCGTATTAGCTGAAGTGATCTTTAAATAAAATAGGAATTCTCCTTAAAAAATCTATGAGAATCAGGGGTGAAATTCTGCTGCATGAAGGATAAACAGTGACCGACAAAGTGTGTGTGTGTGTGTGTGTGTGTGTGTGTGTGTGTGTGTGTGTGTGTGTGTGTGTGTGTGTGTGTGTGTGTGTGTGTGTGTGTGTGTGTGTGTGTGTGTGTGTGTGTTTAATTACCAACTTTAAACACACTGGTGTTGACTTTGTGAATGGAAGGTGAATTTGCGTCTCGCGTGCATCCAAATGGAGTCAATGCAAATACAGGAGAGATTAGAATAATATTCACTCCTCTTATGGAGGCTGGATTATCCCAGAGGAGCCTCCACCAACACCTCCCACTGACCCTTCTGGTCACCCACCATTCAGCCCTGTAAATGAACCCCGGATGTTCACTGTTCTTCATCCAACCTAAATCACCTTTGTCATTTGAATGCCAAAGACATTGACAAAACAATATAAGTTGAACAAGAACAGTGAATACAGACCAGTTAATGGAATGAGAGAGAGAGAGAGAGAGAGAGAGAGAGAGAGAGAGAGAGAGAGAGAGAGAGAGAGAGAGAGAGAGAGAGAGAGAGAGAGAGAATATTGTTTTCAATATTAGAAAATATATATTAATAATAATTTGTGGAAGTTTAAGGAGGGATGTTCAAGAAAATATAATAATAACCCTAATGTTAGTAGTAATAATATTATTATCATAGTGGTCCGAGTATAAGTATCAGTATCATGATAAGAAAACATAATTAAACATAATAAGTAATTTCAAAAATGTATGACTTCACCATCCACTTTAAACTATCATAGGTCTTTACATTGTAAAGACATATTTGGCAGCCAATAAATATAATATATACAATATATGACCATTATCAAGAAGAATAAATGTTTCGGATGCACATATGTTCCTGTCATTATAATAATATACGATATTAAACCTATTTATAGGAAGTGTCCTTCAGGATCTTAGAAAGCACCTATAAACACAGAAATAACCTGTTTTTTTCTTACTTTTAGAGCCTCCCGTCTCTCCTCAGTCTGACCGACCGTCGACAGTCGGAACAGGTGAGGCTGAGACATGGTTAGAGAGGCTGTCTGCTCCTATTAGGGGTGTTGAGTGAGCGGGTTCTGAGGGGAGGATTTACAGCCCAGGAGAAAAGCAGGAGAGGGCCATGGAAAAAAACATTGCTTTTCACCTTTTCACCAAACTTACCAGTAATTGGCGATTTTTTTTCTTTTTTCAAACGTTTATGTCTGTATGGGAGAACTTTACTGGAAAATGGCACACAGGAAGCGAGGGATGGATAGATCACAGAATGAGGCCAATGTGGCATATTTTATTGTCGTAATAAAGCAAAAAGACCATTAACAAATAATAGTCTGTTTACGTAAATGATAACAGCAGGATTAAGCCAAAGGATTGATGTGTGATTTGTTATAAACTGGATCTATTCTCTAACTTAAAGCTTTCTTGGATCAATGTTTCATAAGAAAATGATCGATGATTGTAATGTGAAATGTGTTGCATGTAGTGACAAACCACCAGAGAATGATAACCTGACTCAACGGTTACCCTCGGCTCTTCAGACCATTATCTCTCTGGTGAACTACATGGTACATTTAGCATAAGACATTTCCCTCAGGTGTCAGTGGATGTTAGCCGTTTGCTAACATTGTACATCACAACAACTTTATAAGGTGGAGGTAATATTAATGTTGTGTTACGACAATTATTAAATTTACAGCGGGTGCTTTCAGCGATGGGATCATGGAAATGTAAAATACATAACATTGAAAACAACAGATATACCATATCAATATACTAACCTCACCAGTAAATGGAGCTATTAATTATGTTTTTATTAGTTATAAATGTTCTCCTCCACATTGTTGCACAAGGTCATTCTTGATACTGAAAACTTCAGTTTACCCAGGTTCATGTGATGTGTCAGGAAGCTCCAGAACAGCTACTATATGGATCCTTTGGTGACAATAGTTTGTCAAAACAAATTCTGTTTTCTGCACAAGCCCTGGCAGACACACTGAGGCTACATTGTCATGCCGAGAAAATCACGTTAGTGACTTCCACTGTACGTACAGTCACTGCTGGATCTCTTGTGTAGAGAGGGAGCAGTCATTCAGTCACACAATAAGATGGGAATATTGTGTTCATCGGTTTATTTATGCCAATAGAGACTCAATAACAAGGTAGCTAAAGTTCACATTAACAGCTTAACCAGACTGAGACCTTAACTGGATTGATGGCAGTTGCTAAGATACATGTAAAAACGGCAGATGATTTCCCTCTAGAAGCGAACAACATTTCAAACATAGATCAAACATACGACTGGCTGTCTCCACTTACCCCCACTATTGGATAGTGGGGGTAAGTGGAGACAAGTCGTCCATCTTTTTATGAGTTAACTGGATGCCTATCATTTCTGATTTTGTCCTTGGGAGTCCATGTCCAGCATAGCAGGGAGGAACACTTTTTGGACATTTTAACGCAGTGTGGATAATCCTCTAGTATCTAGTGGGAAAGCTGTAGGTGTAGCATTCACTAGAAACACTGTGGTACTTGCATTGGACAGCTGATTTCAGTCTGTCTATGTTGAATCTGTCCACATCAAATAAACCATCAATAAAAAAGTAGAGGTTTCACTGGTGATGAGCTGTACAATAGCTATGGACAAGTTTGTTTGTCAAGCTACATTTAACACAGCTCCAGCTGCTCTAAGACCATTTATGCGCAGATGTGGGTAGAAACTGTATCTGTGCATTAGCAAATTTACTTCAACAGTCGTTTTGAACATTAAGAGGTATCAGCAGCAAGTAAACGAACAAATTACTCTGTGATTTATCGTCTTAAATGAGGGTTATCACCTCGAGGAAATAAAGTGTATTGTGAAGCAGCTTTTAACAACTCATTTTGCAAGGAAAGTTTTCACAAATTGGGATGATTGTTTGGTCAGAGTTAATGTTTTGAAAAAGTAAAAACATGTTCTAAGATATTTTTGATGTGTTTACGGTCAGTTCAATGGGAGATTATTGATAAAGAGAGAGGGAGAGAGAGAGACATTTCAAAATAGCAAAGACAGCTAGCACAATTTCATGAGACGGGACAGAACCTGAATTTAAGAGACCTTTCTCCCACCACTGTCATGAAAAGGTATGTTTTTGTCTGTACTCGACAGCTGCTGAATCACACATTGCGATGGTGGTCTAAGGGTGAAAGGGGGAGTATCTGGTTTCTATCTGTAAAGGTCACCACACCTCACTGCAATGTAATATATCTACGTGAGGCAGTATCTAAACATCTTAAAGCAGATTACAATATGGCAAGGACAGCAAAATACAAAAAAAGCTGAGACCATTTATATATCAATGCATTATCTGAGGCTATTGATTTGCAAATGTCAGGATGGGATTGAGAAGAGAGAATCACTCACACATTCATATCAAAAGAACCTGATGCTAAATTCAAGAGGTGGACTGAAATAGAGATGAGGGATGATACGACTTCTATTCATAGAGGGAAGCTCTACACTAGCCTGTCATGTCGAAGAGTAAGGAATATAATAGCTACTAAACTGAGAAGCCTATAAAATTTAAATGCCCAAAGTTGTAAATCATTGATATCACTGATATGAAATGTAATTTAACAAGACTGAGAATCTCAAGGCTTTCTAGCAGCCCTTAAAGGCTGGGGGGGATCATGACATGTTACAGCATTCAAGACAATAGAAAAGGTACGTGACAGGAGGAACAAGCTACGAATGCTTTTGTTATTCTTAAACTGCGTCGTAATTCATGCCGAAAAGCACAAAAGGTCAGTGGCATCATGCAGAGCATGCAGCTCACAGATGTCATTATTTTTTATTATTTTAAGTTGAGACTACAAAAAGAACAGAACATTTTGGTTTCAGGGCTGTGTATTGAGTGACTTTAGGTGACATCATCTTGCAGCCAGTCAGGACTTATAGAGAAATGAGTGAGTAAATCAGAATGGAATTGAATTGATTGTGAAAGTAAAAATACTTTAGGGCTCAGACCCCAGTGGGAAGTAAAAGACCATGCATGGAAGCAGTCGGATGAATTGGGTGCTTCGGATATGAATGAGACTTCCTCTTGGACTTTGTAGACACTGTTGGTGCATGGTGATGATGAAGAATGGAGCAGGATGTTGGGACATCTGATGAAGGGCTTCTGGTTGGACAGTTTGGATGCTGAAGACCAGATAAGTTGAGTTGAGGTGGTGCAGGGAGGAGGTTGGTCACTCGTTGATCATGGTACTGGACTGACAGCTGAATGACAGGAGAGAGAAAAACATTTTAAGTTTGAGAACCTTTGAACTGGTGATTGGATGAAAAGAGAGAATGAGCCTAGATGGTGGGAACTGGACAGCATGGAACTGAACTTTCCTTTGGTTTCATTAGTTACTTTTTCTGCAAAAATCACTGAGCCTTTGGAATAGATCTTTGTATATAAGATTTGTTAAAATAATTTATTTTATTCTTTAGAAAGAAAGTGTATAATTATAACATTAGTAACTAGTTGTCATCTCTATCAGACATCTGGCAGGGGTTGAACAAGTCCTCTGTACTCTGTTACTGCGTTACATTTTTAAATTGCAATAAAAATGGTTTAAACTAATACAAAATTATGAACCTTTTTAATTACAGAACATCTTTAGACTACCAGGCTAAACTATTGTTGGTATTTCAGTGCATATTTGAACTGCACCAAAACAACTAATAAATTCCTGTGCAAACTGTGCGTACGACTGATATTTGCTAATTGGAAACTGATAGTCCATAGACACCACAGCAGGTGTCCATAGAATCTATATAGCAATATTAAACTTTCATCAAATATATAGGCACCCCTTCCTATACATAAATACCAGATTAAATCGGCAGAAAATCCAGAGATGTATAAACAACATCAACACACTAAAGAAAAACGTCACATTGCCAAGCAATGCATTGGTGGTCAATGCTGTCCGTTGTACAATGAGTTGCAACAATCAGTCATTTGTTGCACAAATCTGTCTTAGAATCTCTTCACAAGTCGACTATCTGGTCCAAATCCAACTGAAGGATCCATTGTCAGTATTTTAGCATTTAGCAGTTAGCCAGAACCAGCATGTACCTGCTGGTCACACAGCGTGCATGGAAGGCATGTTTGATTTAGGACACTTGCCGTGGTTGCTGGGTGGTGCATCAAATCAGCAGCTTCTTCTCTGCTGCAGTGGCTGACTTGGCTCTTGTCTTCATCATGTGACTTTTTTTCCCCCTCTAGTTTCAAATGTATGGCAAAAATAAAACTGAGTTAATAAATACTTTGGTATCAGTGGAATTGCTGATTGACTACAAATTTCTTATCTTACTTACTCGTTACTTTTTCTCCTTACCTTTGGTGATTGAATATAAATCAACTCCAAATAATCTGTAACAGAAAACATATGTTCTCTTCATCAAGCACTAACGTGGCTACCGTGTGTGTCAGAATGGAAGGAAATTGTTCACTCCTAAGAACAGAACACATTATGATATTGATTGCAGCCTATCGTTGCTTTTCAAAGAGATTAGCTAAATTATCCTCCCCATAATTAGGACTTGCACTTAAGTAGAGCTCCACTGTGAGGCAAGATTTAAAATTCCATTAGTGTCAGTGACAGCTCGGCAGTGGGTTTAAGACGGGTCTCGTCTGATCGGCGTCCAAAATGTTCAAGGTAATTGATGATGAAAAAACTAGCCTGCTACTGCAGGGTGATTGATACCAGTGACTCTCTAATTACAGAGCAGTGCCTTTCTGAGAGGCCTGCGCACTTATGCATTGTTGGAAAATCTCTCCCCCTTTCCTCTCGACTCAAAGAACACATGACAGGGATCATAATTTTCATCCACCGTGCACATATGTGGTCTAATCACACGCTGACTCCTGAGTCATTGAAGGCTGTTAGTTTCCGTGCATTCCAAGTTGATCTTTTCACTGTTAAGACATTTCATTTTCGACAAGAACCTGACTAAATTCTGCAAATGTTCCTAATTTCTTAAATGACTTAAAGTATATTAAGCACATGACTAAGTTTGGTTGAAGTTATCAGTCAAGTATATATCAGTATACAATTAAAGTAGAATGACACTCGGCATACATCACCTAGCTCTGACTATAGAAAGATAAAAGGAAAAAAGGAAATTATCTGTTAATCTGCACTAAATTGTCTAAATTTATAGATCTCAACATTGTTGATTCATGCAATATTTCTTGAGAAATTGAAAAAATGTGAGAAAAATGTTCCCTGTCTTGCAATATTAAGGAGACTGATAAAAAAAAGAGAAAAAGAAATAATAATAAATCCTGTATCAATCCCAAGAGGAACCTTATACACATTTTGCCCACTTGGTTCTTTGGTGGCCCCAGCCCCACCCTCCTTTATTTATTTATTTATTTTATTTTAAGAGGCACATACTTTTTTCATAGGAATAAACCAGAGATGTATCAATGTTTTGCTACTTTAACATCAATATACAAACTCTTGTAAATGTAGTTAAAAATGTACAAATGTAGCTTATACCACAGGGGAGTGGCAATGAGAGAGACAACGTTAAATCCCAAATAAATGTACAAAGAAAAGAAGGCTACCAAATGCTTTTACTGTGCATTCCTATCATGATTTGAGGATAAGAGACTAAATGACATAGTGTCCATTGCTGCAGCTCCTCTTTTCAGCCTCTGTCTGAAATGCTTTGTTTTAGGTCTTGTGTATTTAAGACCGCCTTCCCGATAAAGCCCAGTCTGCTCTCATTGGCTAGCTGGCCCACTTTATTGTGAATGGTCATCTGAATCCAGAGAATGTAAAAAATGTCTGCCTCCGCTCTCGCTTTTCCAGACTTTTTTAAGGGGTTTGCCAGCCATTGCAATGTCACATGACATCACAATAATGCAGAAGTACTAGCGTTTCAGTGTTTTCTGCGGAGAAACGGAGTTGCCCCTACCACAGACTTTTTGGGCTTTTGAACTTCGCAGACCTGTTACATTCACAAAAACCTATATTATACACGAGAGGACAGAAAAACAGAAAAAGTTTAATATGTCTCCTTTAAAGAAAAAGAAAAACATTGAGAAGCATACGTTCACTTTCAGGGCTCCTTAGGGGTATAGTGGAGTTGAGGGGTTTCAAAAGTATAGGCGCTGATATGATTAATGACTTACCAAGATATGACTGTGACTCATGCAGACAATTCTGTACCGCACTAACCACACATTTCAACATTTCCCTCATGACTCATTTGATAGTTGAATAAAAATCATCTTGCCACTATTTGTAGGGCATCGTCTCTGCTAGTATTTTATCAAAACGAGCAAATCGATTGATTACATTTGTTACAAAGAGTGAAAATGTGTCCGCATGCTAAATTAAGTCCTCCAAGTATTGTTTGTTGAAATCCTCATATGTCACAGCACATTCCTGATGGTATTTCTATCAACTGAGGAATATGCTTCAAAATAAGACATTCAAGCCAAGGTATTTGCTCACTTTATATTCCTGGTCCCTGTTAAGATAGTCACAAGATCTGCTCTCCCCTCGATCGTGATCTCCGTCTCCCTTCACCACCACCGCAAGAGAACAAGGTCTCATCTGCTGCTTTATTTCACACTCCACTTGCCGTATTCTTCATTGAGCAGGACCTCCGACTCATCAGAGCTCCACACTGGCTACAGAAATGTTATGCAAATGCTCCCGTGGTCTGTGAAAAGTGGAGAGGAGGCGAGGCGTGTTTGAATGGACCCCTCATCTTCTACTGCGCTAGTTTTCTTTTTAAAGGGCAAACTATTTCTATAAAACATCTTTAGCTAAGTGGATTTGAATTACTACCGAGAAAAATGCCAGCAGGGCAGAAAGGTGAAGTGGAAAACAAAGAAGTTGAATCACCCCCAGTGATGGGAGTGAAAGGAACAACAACCCATAAAATAAAGTATGTTTGTATGAGTTTCTATAGAGGCAGCTGAATAATGGATGTCTTTTTTGGGGGGGAATAAATGCCATTTGTTCCCGCTGCTGAACTCTGTTCCACCCCAGTGTCACTAGTGGCCCTGTTTTTAGATCAGCCCTGCCACACCTTTAACCACCCATCAATAAAATATTCACGTGTAAGTTCCAACGGCATGGTTGAATATTCATAGGCAGACAGCTGGGCATGGTGTGAAGTTAACGTGGTCTCAGGAAGAGCTGATGAAAACTGGAGAGGTCAGTGAATGCCAAGCCGTCCAGATATTCCTGCCTCAAAACCTGTTTCGGAGGAAGATTTTTATCACCCATGACACGATATTGCACATAAATAAATGTCACTCCTTGCCTCGTATTACAATGTCATGTCATCTTAACGGCAGCGGCTTCGGTCCGTCCTCTGCTCCCAGTTGATGTTGTGGTGGTTAACTGTGCTTCTTTGATGCTCTGTGACACTTGCCACTTGAATGATCTGATCCTTCTCGTGTCCTTGATATCGAGACACCGGGAAATGAGAGTAAATTGAATCAGCATTGTGAGTGACAGAAGCATTATGGTTCGGGTTCGGCTGTCAGGGGCCAACTCTCAACAGGAAAGGAGAAAAAAAGATGAATCGCAGGAGCTCTTGAGCTTTTAACTGTTACCTAGGTAATAGAGACTTGAACAAACATGAACGTGTTAATTCAATATTAACAGACAATGCACAGTGAACAGATACAAATAGCATCGCATTTTATGACAGAATTCACTAAATACCGTTTTTCAAATTTAAACAAGGACATATACACAATTTTATACTCTGCGTTTAATTTCCTTTACAGAAATCCATTCAAGGAAATATACTCCTCGTGATTTCAGGTCTTGGGTCACCATCAGATTTTTCTTTCTGAACTAACAGTGATCCAAGTGTCTGTAAAGGACCTGCCAGTGACCAGATAAGCATTTATGACACATGATTTTTGATACAGATACTTTAAATGTAATGTAAATGTTTAGACTGTAGGCTAAAACCAGAATGGCATAAATAGTTATATTTTGATAACTCCACATTCAGGTTGCATTATCAAAAAACTCTTCATCAGCTTCCCAAGATTTGTTGGGGAAAATCATACAACTTGAATTAGTGTTACTTTAATCTCATAGTCCTTTATTTCAACCCCCGACAGTTTGCACTTGACAATAGATGAGCTGAAGTTAGGGGCTGTCTCTAAAGTGTTTGTCTCATCACCAGATTGTTGTTGGATGCTTCCTCCCTCTACTTGCATGGCTTCAGGGATGCCAGTATCAGTGAATCAATGCACAACTTCGGTCCAGAGTGAAATATGTCAATAACGAGACGATGGATTTACACAGATACTTAATTCCTCCCACCACCAGCAGATTTTCATTTTTAGTTTTAAAAGAAGTATCTCACCAACTTTTGGATGAGTGAACTTTGGTACATTCATGCCCCCTTAAAATATTTTAGACAACTTGTTATGAAATTTCTTCCAATACTAATAAAAATACGAAAAACAATGACATACCGTCAGCTTCAACTGTATTTTGTGTTTAGGTCTAATTAGCAATTATTAGCATGCTAATAAACACCATGTTAAAACACTCATTTTTTCTTTCTGTCCATAAGTGTCAGACCAACATAACAAAAACAAAAACACACCCTGCAGTTTTTTAATACAAATCAGGAGATGTAGCCCTTTAAGCTATTCACTGAAAACCCTTACTCCATCTCCACTGTTCATTCCCACCCAGGCTGTAAACATTTACACAGCCCTTATTAAGACTTAGAATGGACTCAGGTTTTTCTTATTTAGAAGGCTGGAATCAAATACAAATCATGTTTGACTACTTTATTAATTTAGACTGAAATATTTTTATATAATTTATCAGCAGCTAAATATAAATAAATAATATGGCTTAAATGGCAGTATAAAACAGTAATTCCAGCCTAGTTCCCATATAATCCAAATATATATATTTTTATATAAACACAGAGATAATCACTTTGCACCCATAATAGTTACATGAGCCAAGAAAAATCTCTTTTGTCAGCGAATGGATTATCTTTAAAAGCTCATTTGAATGTGTAAACCTTTCTGACATTTCCCTTAAGATTAGATCACTGTATATACAAGCAAACACTGGCCTGAAAAGACAAAGGGAGAAAGAGAGAGAGAAGAGGAGGGATGCAATCTAAAGGTCATTTATTAATTCACTTTTCCCCCGGGGACACAACTGCCAAGGTCATTCAGCACCATGACGCTGAGTACTTCTCACCTCTGAAGCAAATGAGCACCGTGTCATCTTACATCAGGATGTAATGGCTTTTACTTTCTCAGAAACTCGGCCCTGCCGTCAGACTTTACACTCTGGTTAAAGCAGTAAAGCCCTGTACCTTCACTGGAGCTGCTGGATGACAACTGGATACAGGGCTACGTGCCAAAGAGAATGAAAACGGACTCACATGTTGGATGGTAATTCGTGCTCTCCGAGGATGTTCTTGATGGAAGTTGCTTTAGTTTAGATTTTAATAAGGGAAAAAAATTGTTAGTCCTCCCACACACGCTTCTCTCATTTCAGCCTGCCAGTTTGTGAACTAATGTTCTGTCTTCTCTAAATACTGTACTCAAACTGTTTTTCTAGCCGCAATAGTAACAAACCGGTTGCATTGTTCATCCTAGATCTTTTATTTCTTTTTATTTATTCTTTTATTTAGTTCTAGCCATGGATTTGTAAGTGGTATGCCAATAACCTTGTAAATTCCATGGTAAGAAAAACAAAGAACACTTTACTTTTCAGTCCCTTTTCACCCTAGCATCTGAGCGGAAGATTAGGAGCTATTTCTCACAGATGCATGTGCACAATTCAATACCAAACAACTTTGCTGTAATTTTCAAGTTTGCATATACCGTAATAAGACTGTGTTTTTGTGGTAGTTGATCAGTTGTGGGGTTGTTGATTGAAGTGATTCAGTGTTAACTTCATCATTTATCCAGTTTTCCAACTAAAGTTGGTGCAAATTTTCACCAAGTTTTCAGAAAGTCAGCAAAAGAAAGTGTTAATAGATGTTGTTGGTGGATTGAGGTTAACTGCTGATGTGCTGTAATATCTATTGGGTGTTGTTAAACCAATGAAAAAGTAGAGGTAAACGGTCCTTGGTAGTTTACCTGGTTGAGCAAGGGCCCCATATACTGAGGCTTGGGTTCTCTGCAGCTGCTGCAGGTTTAGGGCACGGTCACACATACATAAATGTAGCAGTAGCGAACCTTCCCCTCACATTCAGTTGCAATCTGTGTGAGCAAGGTGAATAAAATATTTCCATCCAGTGGCAAAGCAAATTTGCAGCGTGGCCTCACGTGGAGTTCAACTTTGGTGAACTTTGACCCGCGACATTCGCCTGAATTCAGGTGTGTGACCGGTTCCAACCCGGCCCTTTGCTTCATGTCTTCCCTGCTCTTTCACCCCCTTTTACACTTATATTCAGTCTCATCAATAAAGGCCATGGTGCCCAAAAGGTTGAAAAAATGTGAAAGTCAGACTAGCACTCTAGAGCTCATACCCCCAAAGGCATAAAAATTTAATGAAGCTGAATAAAATACACACGCTCAAAGATATCAGTTCCCCAAATTTAGTCGATTTTTTTGATCGAGATCCATGAATTACTCTAATAAACATAAACTAAACAAAAAAAACGCCCTATTTTTCAACACTAAAGTAAGTGAAAATAAATTGTAATCTTACTTACAAACAAACCAACCCACTAACATGGAAAGTGGCATGTCTTTTATTTGAATGAATATCTTGTTTTGTTTTATTTACCTCTTGGTATTTCATGCATAACATCCAATCGAAATTAATCTTGACCTTCATATGCAGCTGCGGAATGTCTCCAGATTCCTAAGTCATGTAGTACATTGTTCCTTCTGCACCTCGTAACCCTTCTTAGAACTGCTATTTTCCAGTGTGTTTGACATTATTGATGTGTGACATTATCTTGTTGGGTGCCATTAAGCTCTCAAAAGTTGATTTGTCAACACATTGTAATGTGCCAAGTATAAAAGCATGAAGCCTGGGAGGACATGTATGAGAATAATAGACGGCCGAGGGGAGCATTAACGCAGCCATCCATTAATTGCACTGACTGTTGTCTGCAGCCTGACATTATGAAAGAGATCTGGTGCACAACAACAAACGAGCCGAGCGAGCACGAGCTTTAAAAAAAGGCATGCGATAACACTGAGTGTAATACTGAGAGAGCACTTGAAACTCATCGTATGACTTTTGACAGACACACAGGAGAAATCAGAGGCTGCCATCTAAATGCTTTCGTTAACTGTTGATGGGAGCAAGCGAGCCTACAGGAGTTACACGGCAGCCTCTCTGTCAATGTGACGTATTTATGAGAAATTCATGCTGAATTTAATCTATTATTCACCATTTACATAATTGATCAGATTGTCTGCAGGCTGTATTAATAGAAAGTGACAGTTCTTAAGATGAGAGGTTTTGGAGGGTGATGCGGTGGCGCAGGGAGCCAAGCAGCTGAGTCGCTGCTGATTTAATGCCCCATTTTTTGGTCCCCTGGGGCCCCGGAGTTGGATGGCAACGAGACCATCTGAGATTCTTAATGAGCTAATCCTGTTAGGTAAATCACCACCTGTATTCCACCAAACAAGATGATTTCAGGCTCAGACTGGGAGAGAGAGAGAGCCCTGGCCTCATTTGTCTTCCTCTTCAGTGTCCGCGGGATAACTGGTATTAAATGGGCCATACTTATCATCAGTGACAAATGTAAGGGATATGGTCTGCCTGTCACAACAAGAGACACTTTGATAAAGTCAAACCAAACAAACATAACGCTTTAGCCTTGCTCGGCCTGATGGTGATTCACATTTGCGGATTAATAATCCATGAAAAAGAAAGTATCTGCACAGCATCGTTGCCACAAAAGCCAAATAAACCGATAATAATATCATCCGATTTATCATCCCTTCTTTCTACTTGTCATACCTCTTACTACCCCAAAGGCTGTGGCCTAACTGGTTTTTAGATGTACACATAATTGCAAATAATCGCAAGATGATTTTTCTGTGTCTTTACCCACATTTGGCCCAACGTCGGTGTGCAAACACTGACAGCAGCGGTGATACTGGTGTTCGCTGCTGGTGGAAGAGGGAGATCTTTGATGGCTAATTAGTGCAGGCAGCTGTCAGAACAGTAATGGCAGAGATTTGGAAGTTTTGATACTAGAGTTATATTTATGCTTTCAAAGCTCACTTTGTTCTCTCAGGGATTATTGGGTTGCTGAGGACGGTGCTGGAGAGAGGGAGGGGAGGAGAGGGGAACATCAGATTTCCTCTTCCCGCGCTGGATGTGACCACATTAATTATAGATCTTGGGAAGCAGCAGTTGCGTTCATTGGGCATTTTTCTTTTAGAATACGAGAGGCTGATTTAGTTCTTTAATCAAGTCGACAGGTGTCGGCTCAGAAAAAAAAAAATACTGAAAGCTGCTTAAAGTTGTCAGACAGTGACATTTTCAGCAGGCTGAGGTGTGAAATGTCTATTTGTGAATTCTTGCCTGAGGCTAAAGGTGCAGGTGAGGGCCTTGCATACTGCGGGTTTCAAATTGCTATAATAACCACTTATAGTCGAGGGTGCAATCTGAAAATCTCTTCATCAGTCATGACCAGGTCTGGACAGAATCCTGAAGAAGTGTTCCACATAAAATTACTTAAATCATCAAAATCTAGCACAGCTCCTCTAAATGGTAATATGTCCTCAGTGCAGTAACTTGCAGTACATCTCCCCACACACAATTTGTTTGAGTCATAGCAACAAAGTGATCAATTTACAATGAGAACGCTGCAGAGCATGCTCTACTACCTATTCATATTTTTTCATTAACTTGGTATTCTTCATGTCTTTTAATAATAAAATTATTAGTATCACCAACTTGCTCTGCTCTACTGTTGAGAATCATCAGCTGGTCTCAGTATTCTCAGTCTTGATAATATTAGTTCAGATCTTTGACTTTGCATTAAAATTGCTTTAACATACGGTGTGTTTTTCTAAATTTAAATCTCCTAAAGTAGGGCTGGGGCGACGCACCGTCGTCATCGACATCTTCGATTACTTTAATACGTCGACTTGCGAAATGTGCGAGTTGTAAGGAAGGTGGCTGCGCACACCTGAAGAGTAAGCTGAAGCAAAAAAATAACACCCACGATCATCAAGCATAGGTCACCAATTGTCGGACCGGACCCAGAAGCTGCTCAATACGGACCCAGACTTGTTATTATATTGTGTCTTATTTTAACCTGCGCAGCTTTTTCCGTCTTTACGGTAGTAAATCCCGGCAGCACATGGTAGAGTTTACTTCACTGAACAAGAGAAAGTGGGGGCCATCCATCCATCTATCCATCCATCCATCCATCCATCCATCTATTCATCCATCCATCTATTCATCTATCCGTCCATCTATTCATCTATATATTCATCTATCTATCCATCTATCTATTCATCCATCTATTCATCTGTCTATCCATCTATCTATTTATCTATACATCCATCTATCCATCCATCTGTCCATCTATCTGTCTATCCATCCATCCATCCACCACATTTGCTGCAACAATACTATGCAGTGATTTGATGGTATCACAATCCCCCCCATCTGTGCTCTCTGCCCTTAGCGCTGCTCTAGAAGGTGACAACTTCGTGTTCATGTCTTTCAGTTTTATTCAGCATGGCAGTGTCTTTTTAAAACTGTTAACTGTCATTTTAAAGCACTTGTGGCAGTATTTGAGTGCTTTTGAGTGCTGATCATGTACATCCTTTTTTTTTTTTGGGAGAGTGCCGCGCCTTTTATTTATATATATATATTTATTTATTTAATATTTTTGTGGGGCCACCTAAGAGCCGGTTAAATTTATCTCACCTTTTCAAGGTGCTGTTTTTCTCCCCACTCTATCCATGTGTCTGGAATTAAAAGGCTTTCAGTGTTGGCACTTACTAAAATACATTAATGCTGTAAATACAGTTTAGAATTAGATTACAAAAATTGACTATTAGGATCCTTTTGGTGACGTCCTCCCTCAATAAGGTGAATTTAGTTTTAGCTCCTTCCTACACTAGCTCCTAACTAGACTGACTGTAAATGCTGTGCAGTGATTGTGCTGAAGCTGATAAGAACTCCCGTTTGCTTCCCAGCAAACATCTTCCCAAAAAGGTAAAGTCAGGCGTCACAAAGAGTAAAATAGATCAGGAGCAAGAAACACGGAGTCTGAGGGAAAACAACTGTGGGGGTGGTCTTAAGCCCCACCCCCTCTGTGTTTGTAGGTTTCGATATATGATGTGTTCATCTGGGATATTTTGGCTTCATACAGAGTGGGAGATGATGAAGAGGCAGTGTACATATATAAAGTATAACGTTTTTTTTCCGATAACACTAGTAACACAAGTTAGACGTTGAGATTACAACTATACTTGCGTCCATATTTAAAAAAAACACGGGTTTGACAATGTTATGGAAGTGTGTTGTGAAGTTAGGATTAGCGGGCGGACTAATACTACATACAATATGTGTTCTCTTTGCATTACAGTCCTGCTTGTCAGAAGTTGTAGTTTAAAGCTGGTTCAAATGAAGAAAAGATAACTTTTTTGAAGCATATTGCACATTTAATGTTTCTGTGTGGATTTTAATATTGAGTTGAATATTATGTTCGATATTGCCTAAGGATTACATTAAGATAAGCACACCTCTTAACTTTTTTTCCACTAGGTAGTAATACGATTAATGGAAGTGAAGATTTTGGAAGAAGTAGAGCACAGTAGATCACTACTTTACATTTATGAAAGGTATTTTTCCAGTTTGTATAACTGCACATTCATGCAAGATTTAAAGATCAGTCTACACTTTTAATATCGATGCTGGCTTCAGAAAAGACGAATAAAAACAAAAATGTAAATGCAAGATTTTGGGTAGGTCAGTCTTAACCAACAGCAGTTTTGTAAAATAAGCTACTTATGGAATCCCAGCATATTGTCTGACTGGCAGTAATAATTTATGCCATTCCCATGGTAAGGCAATTTACTGCTTAGTTAACTAAACTTTGTAACTACTCATTAGCTAAACAAGCTGCATGTTTACTCTTACACACCGGTTGCGAGCCATTCCTTTCTATTCATAGTGTATCCATTAGCTGGAGCTGTGCGGCTAATGGATGAGAAAGAAACTAACCTGTCTTTTGCGGGTGCATTTTATGAGGCAGTGCTGAGGGACTCTCCCATTCTCACATGGTGCTGCAGAAACGATGGGGCCATTAGGACCTGGCACGGAACATGATACATCCTAACTCTAATTTGTTTAGTCCAAGGATTCAATTAACTCATCTAAGAGCTCATTTGCAAAGCAGAGGATAAAGTCCAGCCCTCTCTCTTGTGTTTTCTCGTGTCACCTTGGCTGGAATTTCCTCTAAACGTGGTGCAAAATGATCAATACCCTGAGTAGTGTAAAATGGCAGGTGACATCCTCTGAAGGGGAGATGTGATAATGGATCCCACACCACGTCTGATACCTGCGACATGTCGGTATCCTCTTCCTCCGATCTCTCCTGCGGTCTGTGCGAGGGTGTATCATATCGGCTGATTGTTTTCAATGTGACTTTGATTGATATCAGATCCACGCTGTTGTCTAGTTCACAGACCAGAAGCTGGCTCTCGTGGGGTATCGGTTACCTGCGAGTCACCACATTACCTTCGCTACAGCTACACTTTGCTGTGATGTGATGGCACCACAATAACCGGCATCTGCTCCATCTGCCCAGCCAGGATGTGTCATGTTCTGTTGATCAAAGAGTGTGAACGGAGTCACTCAATTCTGATGGATCAATACACCCCTCAGGAACGTGTCCTGCAATATGACAGCTCAAGTATGAGCAATTTCGCTCCGTCACTATCATGCTCCTCATCTCATTTCTTTTAAACCACAATTGGAAGGAATTGGCACTGGTGAGGTTTGTTTAGCTTCAGGTCAAAGGTAAATACTATGAGGGTATAAGTTTTGAAATACATATTTGAACATAGCTAACAGGAAAATTGAAGTCCATCACCGTAGCATAGGTTTAGAAAACCAACCAATCAAGATGTTTTTTCCTCTTTCTGTCATTTTGCAGCTTGGTGTAAAGGTGCTGTGATGATGCGCAATCAGAACTCTCTCAACAATCTTTATTTACATTGGATGGCAATTTCATGCTAGTTACCTTACTGCTTACCCTGCTCAGATTTCTCACGAATCACGTTTCGAGTAAAAATGTTCTAAAGATTTCTACCAAATTCCAATGTCCAATGCCAACACAGGCAATAGTGTGGCCTGTGCAGCATGTCAGAACATGTGCACATGGAGGTCAGGGTCATGGGTTTAAGTTCCAATTTGATAACTTAAACTGGGGTTTGTGCTTTGTTATGGGCCTCGCCTTTTATGAACTGTAATATTTATTTACCCAGCTTTAACAAAAACAAACATTATTCAATATCCTCATATTTGTCTGATGAAAAAAGGTTTTGTTTTCCACCTTATCTCATCTGTACTGTGTCAGCACAGGATTGGCTCCAATCCCCCTGCGACCCTCAAAAGATAAGTGGTAAAGATAATGGATGGGTGGATGTGTCCGCTCCGTCAAATGGCGACCTGTCCACGGTGTAACTTGCCTCTAATGGTGTACCAGTACTATATGTTGTTTATGTATCCATCCTGAATGATCCAACTATGAAGCTGACTTTGCTTGAGGCCCTTTTTCATTCTGCTATTTGTCGTATTTGTCCAATGTAGGCAATTTAATGGGAGGTTTAGGCTTTATGCGAACAATAAATACATGTATTGTATTTGAAAAGAGGTGTTATTGCTGGGCATAAACCTATCCCTTTTCTTATGTGACAAATCTAGCAGAGATGGAGACATAGACTAGTCCATTTCCATCCATCAATCAATCAAATCTTATTTGTACAGCCCATATTCAATCAAATCACAATTAGTCTCATAGGGCTTTACAAGGTGTGACATCCTCTGTCCTTAACCATCAACAAGGGTAAGGAAAAACTACCAAAAAAACAATTAACAGGGGTAAAACCATAGAAACCTCAGAGAGACCTGTGAGGGATCTTTCTCCCCGGACAGACATATATACAACTTTGACTAGATGATTAGATGGCTGTTCTGTGTATTATTGATGATTTTTAACTGCAATGTCATTTCCGAGTTTCAAGTTTGAATATCTTATTCTACACAATACTGAAAAAGATAATGGCACATTGTAATGGTTGATTGAGTGACTTCACCTGTAGCAGGAACACTGTAACAGGCTAAGTTTCCGATATCTTAAAACTCCACCTGCTGGTTCTCATTTTGATCCAATCACATCCTGACATGCTCGCCTTGAGCCAATCACTTGAAAGCTGTCACCATATATATATTTTTGAAAGGTTCTCATTCAGCTGTCATTTAAGCACAGTGAGCACTGCATGAACCAGCTTCTCCCCTGCACCCCGGGGTCATCTCCCATCAAACCCTCCCCCCCAGAAGCCCCTCTCATGACATCCCAACTTTGTGCTCCATTTTCATCACCACCATCAGTGTCTAGGCTCTGGGGGGAAGTGTACTTCATACACAACGCAGCAATGTTCAGTTTTCTACTTCCTGGTGGGCTCATTCATTTCTCTATACGTCCCATCTGATTGAAATACATACTGGTATTCTCAATGTAATTCCACTGAAACCTCGGTAAAGACTTAAATCAGCTGAAGATTAAAAGCAAAATGAAAAGCATCCTTGGGTCTATATTGATATCTGGTTGATTTTCTTTGGGGACAGGGGCCAAAGAATTCCACAAAGGCGTGTTACTCACTGTAAAGAAAATGAAACGCTGCATGATGATCAATGCACAGAAGTATTCATTATAAACGAGCTGTAAGTACATTTTCACAGCATCGGGCTTAATTAGTTTAAAAACTAATTAGGCAACAGAAGGGGCACGACTACTTCTTATGAGCATTAGTGCAAAGCGTGTCTCAACATGTGCGCAGAAGTTCAGTTGCAGTGTTTGCAAACATACACAACTGTCGCACAGATTCTTGGCTCGTCAACTGAATCACCATGTCACCACCTTGCATCAGTCTTACTGTAGACAAGCGTGCACAAGTGGCAAATCAACCTACTATTCAGCAATGTAGAGGCAATCACAAAATAAGCATGCCGACCAAGCCAATATATTATTGCCAATGGTATTTGGGTTCTTTTCATAAAAATAAAATATAGGCTTTTTTTCCTGCTTGACAATGTAAAGTGGGAATGAAGTAACTCAGGTATTATGGTGCACAGATATCCCTGCATGTATAAATAAACAACCATGGTCAACAAAAACATGCTGTGATTCCTATCAACGAAAAATGCAGGCAATTTGTGTAGAGGCAGCTTTTTTGTCAGCTCTATTTGCTAGATTTCCATACACCCCCCGCCCCTGCTGTTTTCACATCCCCCTCGCACATCGGCCAGCAGGAAATAGGCATTCAATGCTTTCTAGATGACTTCCTGAAAGAAATGAATCTCCCGTGGAAAATGAGAACAATGAATAATGAAATGCTGGATGGGATGTGCCTGACCCGTGCTATTCATAAAACCTGCGCCGTAGCAGGGAGCCATGTATGAAACTGAAGGTTGTGATCGCAGGGGTGGAAAGAGCCGTGGGTAGGAACATTAGAGTGAGGGGAAACAAATAGGTTTTTCTTGGTTTTCATATAATCATTTGATTTAGGCGGGATGCAGACCAGAGCGCTTCAGTCAGGATAAATCTTGCACTTTGCGGCTGGAAGATAGATTTTATATTTTTCCTTCATTCATAACACCCCTGTGTTTCTTCTGGGAGCTGTTGAATTTTCAATCACAGCTGTTTGACAACTATTTTAGGCTGTGTAGGATTGAAAAATGTATACAAAACTTTACCCCTCTAGTACAGCATATGCCTTGAGTGCAATGGTTTATCTTAAACATGCCCAAGGCAATTTCTAAAAGGTAGAAATCAACATCAATTAGAGGAATAAGTAGAGGCAAGATCGTTCCTCAAATCTCAGAACAGCACTTTGTTATATACAGGAGCTGACAATCATTTGGACGTTCACGCAGGTGCTTGGTGGATAGTCGTGGGATCTTTGACGGACAACTGGATATAGCTAGTTACTGACAACTGCGCTTGTCAAGATGCCCTTGGACTGGGGGGTGGAGGATTTAGTGGATACTTGGGCTCCGCTTGCCTCCCAGTAAAAGTCACTGCATGCCCCCTGCTTGAGTGTAGCTGAAAGCAAAGTTCCTCAGGGAGGAATAATACAGTTTGCGTGGAACAGACCATTTACACCGTGTGCGGCCACTTTGCGGAAGGGAATAGTGTCTTGACAAAACCATAACCCCACAGAGAAAATCACCCGCCAATGACAGCAAACATGGCTGCATTGCACCAGAAGAATGCCAGGGCCTGGAGGTATTCTGGGTTGAATGGCTGCTTCTCTGCCTCGCATTAGCCTCAGCAGGATGGCCAAGAAAAGCAAGAGAGGAAGAAAAAATGTTGCTTGCGCCGTTTTTGAAAAAAAACCAAATAAAGAATCCGACCGCCTGCCTCCAGCTACCGCTGCAACACTGACATGAAGGAGTCAGTTTGAGCACTTACAAATCTTTCTAATCCCTTTCAACGTAGAGCAGCATTTGCCAGACCACTGCTTGTCCAGAGTCTTAGAGAGAGAGAGAGTGAGTCTGTCTGTGTGTTTGTGTGTGAATGTGTGTGCTCGAGCTTGTGTGCATATGTCTGTCAGTTAGGGTAACTTAGGATGTACAAGGACTTTTGAGAGTCAGTAGGAGAAGAGACGAATCACAGTGGCTGCTCAGTATGAAACCCACACTGTGCTGTAGAGGTATCATTTACCCTATGGGGGTGTGTGTGGGGGCGGTCTTTCCCAAGGCTGTGAACGGCATGATCAAGTAATTACAGAACACTGTCTAGGCTCCTGAGTGAGTGTTTTGTGTCAAACATTTTCATTGAACTGAATGACTTTAGTGTTCATCTGGCTGTGAATAATCGTATTGAGCGCTGTGGCAGGGGCGTCTTACTGACACCCAGCAGCGACTGCCGTGTCCCGGGTCAGCGAGCGCCGTTTACGAATCATTGATTTTGTTGTACAGCAGCGAAAGACACAAGGCGAGGCATCGCCTCATCATTGAGATTCCTAGTGAGACACCAACAAACAGAAGGGGGGGGCAAGACAAGTGTCCCAGCAGCAGCCCATTTATGTTTTTGTAAAAAAAAAAAGTGTTGCCGGGGCCAGTTGTAGGGCCCCCCAGTGGACTTCGCTCACTAATTCTACGGGAGTCGCCAATTCCAATCTAATCCACTACATCATTTTGATCTTCGAAATGCTGGAATGGGTAATCAGATGATTGATTGAAGAGAACTGCTGTTCTGACAGACTACTGACACGGACACAGCTGGCTGCCTGTCAGCGGCGATGACTGAATGATGCATGAGGATCTGCGCCCAAAACAAAGCAAAACCGCCCCCATTTGCAAGGTGATACCACAGCCCCTCGCTCGTATCTCTGTTTACTCATTTTCCAAGTACCTGATGCATATCCAAAGACCTTTCTGCCCGGCTACTGTTGATGGCATCCACACACTTTGTGCGTTTTGTTTGCTCTGAGAAACCTCTGCAGGGCGATTAAAGGATAAGACCTGCCTTTGTTATTCAGCGAGCATCCAACGAGTCCAAATTATTAATTAATTCATGTCAGTCAAAGTCCAGCTACTTAACCAGATACCTCCAGTGATGAAAACAGAACCGAACTTCATTTCAGTTTGCCAGAAAATGAACCACCTCGGCAACAAATCACCATCCATTTCCTCCCTTATTTTTAATGAATGCTGAGAGTACAGTGCGGCAGAGTGATATTGAAATGCAACAATACTCCCACACATACAATCTCATTGCTCATTTTAAGTACAGACACAATCATTAGAGGGAGAAAACACAATAGAGCTGCACTCCATTAAAGGTTAGCAATGTAGAAAGCTGCTGCTGCTGGATGATAATAAAAGACTGTGTGTTATAATTAAAGTTTGAAATTCTAACAATATTATGCCGTTATAGTGTAAAACAACAATCCCACAAAGCAGGGCAACAAATAAACAAAACACAGCAATCTTTATAAAAGGTTGTATTTAGTGCCGAGCTGTTGCGCTGGATCATATCGCATTGCGTCCACTACCTGTATAATATGTTTAAGAATGAGAGAATCTGTAAGAAAAGAATCCCTTCAGTACTCCTATGATGAGACAGATGCCGAGGAAAAGTGGTATTGATTGATCAGAGTCTCTTTATCATGTCTATTGATTGTGTTTCGTTGTGCTGTGGATTACAGCCACATGTCCATACTCTCACTTTCAGAGCAGAGAAAGCGAAAACGGAACAGTGCTTCACGTAATGAAATATGAGGATCTATTGAATTGGAAAAATAAATGCCTTTCGAAAATATTGCCCTACGAAGCCAAACTGACGGGGGTTCTGAAACGATCATTATTTACGGGGAGGGACGAGCTGGAGTAGATGACAGGGCTCATCCCGTTCAGCATTTTTCATGCAACAAGATACGACACAATGGTTAGACTGGGGTCTACATAAAAGACTGGGCCGAGAGGGGAAAAAAGCAGTGTATGTGGCAATATGCGTAAAGAAGGCCGGATCGATAACCAATCTAGGGAGCAGAGAGGGTCAGGATGAGCATGGGGTGGTTATCATACACTGTACCTCAACACGTATAATGGAGGAGGACTCAGTGTGTGGAGCAGCTTTAGGTTCAGTGTGGCTTTCGTAGGAATGTTTGGTGATAGTGTACACAGAGAAAAGCAGTTTTAAAGGGCTTCTACAGAGGAGACACCACCGAGAGCTTCTTCACTCGTGTAGAGAAACAAACTTAATTTGACAAACTGCTGTTGTGAATTGTTGGATCCTCAGAGCTCATATTTTAGCCTCAAGAGTTTTTAGGTGACATGATCAACAACATTAAATGTTCTGTCAGCACAATAACAAAATTGTGAAGTGAAAAATAATGAAAACTGACTGAAGCTACTGTGTTCCTCTCATTGCCTTTTAGTCCATTGTACCTAATGGGCGGCTTCGGGGTAGAGTGGTCGTCCTCTAACCAGAAGGTCGGCAGTTTGATCCCAGTTACCCATCCCGCATATCAAAGTGTCCTTGGACTCCAAGATACTGGACCTCAAAATTGCCCCTTCTCATATAGAAAGTGCTGCAGATAGATGCACTGTATGAATGTGTGTGTGATTTGGTGACTGGATCTGTAAGGCACTTCAAGACTAAAAAGTGTAATAGACTATTTAGCATTTATCCAGATCAATGCTTATTATATGTCAATACTGAGACTCATAGAATCTTTATGGCAGCAGTCGGTTCTTATTTTTCAGCAGCATTCATTGGGTTTTACAGGCAAAGTGCAATGCAGACCTGAGTGTTTTAAATCATTAGATATAAAACATATTTATAAAACTGGTTGCTAACAGATTTGCAGCAGCTTCTGTTACTGTGAAACTTTTGTACATAATTTAAGAGGACCTTTCCACCTCCCATTGCCATGCACTGACACAATACTTTTGAACAGTGAAATACCTTCTACCTGACCCCCCAAAGTGCAGTAATGTATCTGTATAGGATGTATTGTGCAGTGATGTCTGTCTTTTTTGGATATTTAAATTTACAGTAATATTTATATATTCAGGTATCATTTCTTTTAGTAAATTCTATACCATCTATTAGTTAATAGACGCTAACTAACTTTGAGATGCAACTTATTCATTATATTTGTTAATACAAGGTTGTATTCAGTGGGATTTACACAGGCCTGTTCATGGCATACATACAATAGATTTGTGAAAAAGAAAAATGCTAAAATTCTGAGGGAAACAATGAAAGGGGACATTTTCCCTCTTGCATTAGCACAAGCTACTTTGAGGAATTTGTCTTAAATGTTGTCATTATAATTGGTGCCTGTTTGAATAGTGTTTCTCTATTGCATTGTGTGTCAGGCTCTCCAGATGAATAAAAGTACTTGTTTGTAACACAGCTATTGCATTGAACTGTCACTCAATGCAATGGTAACACACTGTGCTTAGCAGATTTCTGTTTAACTTCAGTAAAAACACAGCGGGGCAGCTAAAATGTGCGGCTGCTGTCGAATCAAGGGCCACTAAAAGCTGCCTGAGACCAAATCCTAACTAACGTTTGTTTGCAAAGACTTACTGCAATGTGGAGACGAGGGCTAAAGGCTGCGCCACAGTAACTCAAATCTAAAAATAGATTTCAGATGCTCACTTTTTTTATCACCTACTGAACTGACCTGCACCAACAGGAATATTTATCTCTCCTCAGTCTGCTGTTATGTAATTATACAGTACGGTGCATGTCCCCAGTGTCAGTAAGAGAGTGTCTGTGACAGTCGTTTCACTTGTGCATAGGGAACAACTGAATTATAACATTAAGATGCAGTATACCCAAATATACAGCACTATGCTGCCAGTCAAAAAATGTACATATCTTAATATTGAGAAAACTAGTGCCTGTTCTAAACCTGCCTGTATGGAATGGACTGTTCTCTTAGCCTGTGTTAATGCTACTTCAGAATTATCCCTTGTCATTAGTGAGTCCTCCTCAAATTGTTCTTCAAAATACTGTCACACTGACGTTGTGTGCAGAGCTTTTTATAAACAGTCTATGGTGAAGAGTGAAGTCGGAAAAGTTTTGGTTTATCGTACCTGGTTTGTCTCCAATGTTAGTCAGTGTTTTTCATAAATTGAAACTAAATTTGTTTATATACAAGTTTGAATGATCAACTTACTGATGTTATTTTTTCCTACACTGCATGTGGGCATTTTCAGAGGTCTGTTAAGCAAGCTACACAGTCTTCAGACTCAAGCTCAAGCTGAACGTTGTGCTTTTACTTTGAAGATGAATTGCCAAACATGAAGTCATTCTGTGAAAGTTGTTTCCATGACGGAGATCAGCGACCGTTGCGAGTAAGTCTATCTGTGTCTGTCTCAAAAAATCGAAATGATCTCATGGCGATTTTGACCCGCGGCTGTTGTAGTTTCTACAAGTACGGAGAATAAGACATGTTCCACTCAGTCTGCAGACCAAAGGCACACTGCCCTCCCCACTCACTGCTACAGAGCGCTGGTCGCCTGTTGATTCAATGCTTATTGATAATGAAAATACGGGGGGGTTCAAATCACACCTAACTGCACTTCACCTCCACTGCAATTCATAATACACGCTGATTAGATGAATGCTTTACAAGACATGTTCCAAATACAATTCATGGAAATAGCAGGTAGATATAATAAATTAAAACAATGTATTAAACAGAAGTGATTGGTCTGCTTCACGATGAAGCAGACTGGATAAATACATTTGTACATACTGTACACCAATCAGCCACAATAAAACAGGTAGCTGGTTGTGATTAGTGTTGCAGAGCTGAGTGCTGTGATGTCAGCATGTGTCCCACCACAAATGGATGATTGGTTCATGGTTCAATTACAGATATGATACAGTATGGTTGAGGTTAGTAAACTAAATCCCTTGGTTATATATATATAGAGAGAGAAAAGATTGTAGTTACTGATAAGAAAACACAATCAATATATACCTACATACACATCCACCATTCTCACAACCACACAAACCACTCTCTGCTTCATACCTTTCCATTGAATGCTGCTGCTGGACAGAAAAAGGCAGCTACAGAACAGGCAGGCGTTCTAGGTTTGTCGCACCCCATTTAATTACTTAATGTCCTGAAAACAAATCTACCTCAGTCTTTAATAAATTATACTCTGCAGATTTAGCATTGCTCTCATGATTAATAATTCACTAGGACTTATGATGGACAATCTAAAAGAATGATCAAAGTCAATGCAGCAGATCATGGGCACCGGGAGATGTTATCAGTAGGGGGTGCTGTAGTGGTAGGAGCATTTTTGTGTCTACATGTCAGAGCTTATCCTGTAAAAAAATATTTGGGTGTCTCCCCATACAAATATAACATTAATCTGAAGTAATACTAATACTACAACAAGGACCTAAAGGCAGAAGCAGCAACGGTAGCCAGGATCAAAAACAGAAAATCAATAATAGAAAGGCTTTGCACAAAAAAAGCTCACAATAATACTTTTATATTATAATAGAAATGTTCAAAAGCCGTCTGCGCGCCTGACACATGATTAGGTCATTCAGGTGGTAGTAGCAGCTTATGTAGCCTCAAACCCCGAGCATCAAGCAGAGATGAACAGAGGGCCAGGTCACTTCTTTTCATTTTCACATACACTGTAAAACTCTCCAATATAAAAAAATATATATACATATACAGTATATTCTGTGGCAATCCCCTTCAACTCTGATGTAAATGTGTTTGAGTAATTCAAATATGAGATCTGATGAACTACCAGTGAGGCTAAGGACTTTAAAAGCGTTCAGATCTGATGGGCACTCCTGAATTCTAAGTGCACAAATCAGATCATCTTCAGAAAATAAATGCAAATGAACCAATTTTACACAACCTGCAGGGTTCGAATGGGTTTCTTGAGTTCATGACGAAGCATATGGGTGTGAGGAATGTTGAATACCCTCATGGTTGAATGCACTTGTAAGTCGCTTTGGATAAAAGCGTCAAGTAAATTAAATGTAACGTAATGAATAATGGACAATCTCTGTTGTCAGGTTAGCAGACAGGAAGAAACAAAAACTAAAAACAACTAACCCAAAAGTCAGGCAGCAAAACATGGAACAGTAAACACAGCAGGAACAGAATAGAAGAACTGGGAGGCACATCTGGGATCTGGCAGACAAACACAAAAGCAGGAAAGCAGACAAGAACAGGAACTAAAACAAGCAACTGACGGACAAGGTAAGTCATTTCAAAGTCCAAACAACTGAAGATTGAGTTAAAAGTTAATACAAATTCAAAAACAAGTCCAAACAAAGAGTTACGAAAAGACATTCAAAAGTCCTCACTCACAAAGTATTTTCATAAAATGTCTGAGGTCGCTGAACAAAAGAAACAAAAACAAACTAAACCCAGTGAAATAGTACAAACAGATAATGAACCAAGGACACAATCATTTGCACCTTTTATGACTAATTTGAATGGATTCCTCAAACACAATGCAAATCAAATATGACCCACCTGTGCATCGTTTTCAGTGTTGACATGAGCCAGATTCACAAAGTAACGATGGTTTTAACACAATGACAAAAGAGCTGTCTGAGAGCATCACAAATGCTACTGTACATATCAAGCATTCAATCCAGAGCAAGATATTTCAAAAGCCACTGGACCCAATTGCAATTAAATTTGAAGTTGAATCATGATCCCTCATCTTTTCATAATTCCTTACGGGGGGTTAGATTCCCATTAAACCCTTACACATTGATATCCTCTTGTGTAGAAGATACAGTATTTACTGACTGAACAGGAAAACTAACGTTACATTTGAAATGTCCCTTCTAGCTTCTTTGTTATGAACCCTGACCTTTTCTCTTGTGCTGCCATCATCACACAGTTTATAATTGTACAGAGGACATATGTAAACTTCTTGGACTGATTTTCATTAACATATTCATACTTTCCAGAAGATGAAACATTTTCATTTTGGACTCCTCAACACTAGAATAGAATAGACTTACATCCTGAATTCTCTCTTACACTTAAAAATAAAAAGGTATAATAAACCTTGCAAAAGCTTTTTAAAAAAAGTGATTTTATTGTAGGTTAAATGAATCTCATAAAGTTTATTTTTCTGAATAATTCTACATTTAAAATGTAAGACGTGATTCCTGCTGATGTTCACTGACTGAGCTGCAAAGTTACACTTCACCCTCTTTGTTTTCATTTACCCAAATCATGAAAACGTTGGTGAACACGAGCATCTCATGCGTGGTTTTGCTGCAGCTTGGCAGAAAAACCGCTCACAGAGACCAGCTGTGTTTATGGTTCTGGTTTAACAGAAATCTCCGTGGATCGGCTCCAAAACAGAGGGGTAACTCCGCAGGAGCGACGTGATGAACATGACCAGAAATGCAATTTCAGTCTCAAATTTAAAAGCTTCCAACCGCTTGCAACCCCGAATTGTAGAGGATCAGGGCAGATAACCTTGTTGCTGCTGTAATTGTTATTTTGTATCATATTACAAATTACACACGTCACTCACCTCAGATATGATATTCCTATGAAGGAATAATGACATAAGGCACTCTGTCTATAGTATGTCTTTAGCCTGAATGCATTTATTGGATAAGGTTTGTGATATTGTATTTTTTTGTAGTTGCCAACAAATCCCATGAAAGGACCAAAGCCAGCATTTAAACTATTAAACATATGTGACCTACATGGGTGCAGATATATCCCATGATATATAGTCACTTTTGCAGACCATTTACATTATTTTGCATCTAAAAATAGTCCCAAATTAAAAACACAATTCCTCCTGTTTGCTAAATCTACTGTACCCATCTGTTTTAGCTTTTGCACATCTGTTAGCAGTTTAGCTAAAGGTGTCAGTCAGTTGGTCCACCATTGTTGGTTTACACTGTCCTTTATCTCTTCATTAGATGTTTTTGCCTTTTATATTTTATTTTGTGAAGCATGTTTGGATTTTGTGGTTGTGAATTTTATTTTATGAAGCACCTTGTAACACTGGAATTTGAAAGGTGCTATAATAAAAATAAAATGCATTATTATTATTTACAAGGCATCTGGTGTAAACATTCATGTCCCTTGAAAATAAATTGTAATAACTAGGTCAAGATTTACTCAACACTTATGAACAAACACATGGGAAACTCACAGTATACCCATCAGCCTCTGTGTTTAATGGAAATCAGTGGTAACACGCTTAACTGTCATGATAAGGATTTATACCTGCTTATGCATTGAGTATGCTAGCATGCTGATGTTAGCATTTATCTCCTAGTACCACATGTGTATAAGTGCAGAGCTGCCAGAACAGCTGCAGACTGTCCTATTACAGATTTATGTCCTCAGTGGGAATGAATGGGCTTAAGGCTGAGGACCACAGAGAATGGGAATGTCCATAAGTTTTGAAAATGCATTATAGCATCGTTTGTTTTGCTCTTTCGATGTTATTTGTTGGTAATAAAAAAAAGAAGAGTCTTACCTGTAAAAGCAAATGTACAGATTTCATACAAATGAACAGATGTCACTGAGAGAATCATATGTATTAAGAAATTGCGTGATCTAATACAAACATGATGACAGTCCGAAGATGTTTATAGACACTGTTTAATTTCTCTGACATCTACATATCCACCCATAATCTCTGCCTCTTACAATAACAACACCATGGTTTTTAATACTTTTCTTAAGTCAGATATGAGAGTGATCTCAAAAATAAGACTTGCATCAGGTGCTTTGCTATATAAATACACTGCTTTCAGGAATGTAACCGAGCAAAAAGCCAGACTTACTTACTCTGTTAATTAAAACTGGTGAAAGATCAATAAAGCTCCTGGTCCCTCTCTCCTGATTCTCCAGTATTAATTAAAGACCCTCACTTTGAAGAGGGTTTTTTCTCTCTTCTGTATCTTGTTAATTAGTAACATTGAAGCAGCTCCAAACTACAAGACCGAAACAGAAAATGAAATTAAGCCACGGGATTCTAATCACGGTGTTAGCAGTAAGCTATTTTGTACCATAATCAGTAAGAACCGCTATCATGCAAACTGGATCTGTCAGTTGAGTCCGCCAAGGTTGTGGCATTAGCAGTGGATTTGAGCTTTTTTGACCAATCTGGTTTCACAGTCAGAATCCAAATGGCATGTTAGGAGTCTGGGACAAAGCAGCGCTGCCCTGAAAATGTTCCACAGTGGCCCAAAGCGCAGGAATATGAGGCAAATGGCTTTCATTGCATCATAACCTTGACCGCAGCGGCTGCTCTGCTTTGAGCTTTGGCCATTGATGCACTCGAGGGCCACTTTGTGCCAGTATTACCCCTCCATGCCGTCCTGCCATCACAGCGCAGCGAGCCCAGTGGCAAAAAATAATAAAATGAAATGTCAAATCAAAGAGAGGACAGAGAATGGTCTTTACCACAGGGCTTAGATTTTTGAGTGAAATGAAAAAGTGGATTTACTGCTGCGATTCTCTGTGTTGGGCAGATATGCTGCAAATTGAGTCAATGAAATATGGAGTGAGCTACATTCACACTCACAGCTTGTGAGTGAAACATTCATCCTGTGACAAGAACCATGTTGTTTAGTGCTACATGCTTGATTTTGACACAAACAAAAAATTTACATTTTAATTTCATTTATTTAGGGGAAATATTATTCGACCCAGTATCTTCCAGGGTTTGAACTTAACTTTGGGGCATATCTGCTGAATATTAGTCGATAAATTCACAACACAGTATCAGATAATGGTACAGTTGTTAGCTCTGTCGCCTCACACCAAGCAATTTCCCGCTCTCTGCATGTTCTCCCCATTTCGTTTTTGCAGATTGGGGTTAGGTTAATTGCAGATTGACTGAGTGTGAAAATGTGTGTGAATGGTTGTTTGTCTCTGTGGGTTGATATCGACCTGTCCGGGGTGTACCGTGCCTCTTGCCCAATATCAGCATGAATTGGGTCCAGCTCCCTCCGCAACCCTCAAAGGATAAGCTGTATGGATAATGATAGATACACTAAGATGCTGAAACACTACTAATTTGCTTTCTTGTAAAAGAGTTTAAATGCAGCTTCAGGCCTCATGCAGAGGCCCTTCCACCCTCCCCCTACCCACTCTCACTCCATTTGCGCAATCGCATCGAGGGTCTGCCACATCAAGTGTCATTCCAACCCAATTACCCTCAGGTGCAAGTGGGTTGCAAAGCCCTCCAATACGATGCAGGCTTACAGACGCCACTCTCAGAGCGGTGTGACACCACTCCTGGCTCTGGGATGGATGAAATCCCAAATGTGAGCGCTGTGTGGTTATTTCCAAAAGATAGGTAATAAATTGCCTAACCTCAAAGATTATATTTATGTTTTATATATATATATTATATTTATTTATTATATTTTTCAGCACACAGGACAGATGAAAGGTCTACGTTTTACTTTGGAACAAATACAACGGATCGGAGACAAGAATGCGTGATTAATCCACACAAAGTTACCCTCCATCATGAATAAGGTGTATAAGGAGTCAGATAAGAATTCTGCCATAAACTTCGTGTCAAAACTTGACCACTTACATTCCCTACAATACCATTCTCAATATGTGATTTGAATATGTATCTGACCGACAGTTTGGATAGATATTAATGTGTTTTGCAAGTAGTGGCGAATGTAGATTTGAGTCACTAGCCTCAAGCAGAGATGAGTTGTGGGCCACAGAGGTCCAGTAAACCTACAAACCTCACGGCCCCAAAATCTTTTTCTTTTTCAAAATTGTAGTCTTCAGGCATGACCAGTGCTGACTCAGTTGGCATCATTTGAGGTAATTGATCTGCTCCCTCTGGACACAAAAGCTTTTATTCAATTTTCTCACACATGCAGTACAACTAAGCCCCTGACCTTTGAGCAGACTTAATTTGGCTGGAGTTCCCCTTTATAAGTTACATTGAAGCCTCACTGTGAATACTTTTATGTGATTACAGTATTTTTTGTGACTGATGACATACATTTTTGTCAGCAGAAAAGAAGACAATCCTAGTAAATATATAAATTGCTTAGCACCACCAAGTTTGGTTCCTTGGGGGAAGATATTACCAAACCCTATTTATTTCAAGACTTTATCCGTTTGCTGTTTGATTATACTACTTCAATAATAAAATGTATTCTTCTACACTTTTCTCAGTTTCTTCTCAAATTTGTGACCACTTGTAGCATCACGAAGGCATGAGTTTTTCTTTCATGTAGGGAAAGGCGTACACTGTAGACGATTGGTAGCATGAGCCGGGATACCATCATCTCTAAACCAAAATGACCAAAGAACCACCTCCCTAATAGGTTGCCAATCATGCCATCCCCTCTCTGCCATCCCCGTCCCCTATGAGACAGAGGGCTGCGTGCGCTGATAGAGAAGTTGTATGTGCAGGTGAACATCCTGTAGTTATTGCTGCTAACTTCGTCTCAGGTTCCGCAGTTTTTTAAGGTTAAAACCGATTGGCAGCCCTCTTTGCCTCCTGCTTCCTCACACAAACACACTGACCATCTGTCACAGTCAGATTGACCATCAGCCACACTGCGAGGAATCCTACCCACGTTAGCGGCAGATGGCCATCCATAAAGATTTTACTGTCTTCAGCAGGCAGGCAGGATTCAGCATATACTCGGTAGATAACTATTTCATGCAGTAAGCATACAGTTTTCTCATGCAAGGCAGTCGTCCCCCACTCTATCTACATTTGTGGTCTCCATCACCTTTGTGGTTTTCAAGTACAAAAAAAAATCCAAACATAACTCTACAGTTCAGCTGAAATAGTTACCTTGTTTTTTGTGGTTACCATGGTTACAGTTGACGTGTGTCCTTGTGTTACTGTACACTTGGTGATTCCAATTCTGATCCTGTTCTCTACCAGGTCAGGAGGTGATTCTGAACCAACACCCGTCTCATCAAATTCACAACATACAGAATATCAATCACTCTGACACGTGACATTCAGCCAAATACATTTTAAACATGCATTCATAGGCCTCCCAAATATATCTGCAATTTCACAGCCAGTTTTCAGATTACAACATTTTCATTTGACGGGTAAGCACAGCTCAGTTTGTGTTTTGTAAGGAGTCTTGAATTCTTACATATAGCTCTTTGATCTTCATCACTCAATAGACGTCCCTGCTGCAAAAAGAAATGAACATCACAAAACACTGGACAGTATCTTAAAAAGAAACGTGTATGGAATTTGAAATTAAAAGTAAATGCAAGATGTTAGAGATGCAACACAGTGCAAAATCATTATATTGTAAGACGGGTTTCTCTCCCTTGGCCCACCGAGACATGATGCATGGTGGTGCTCCTCCCACTCTTTGCTCATGCAGCAATATTATCAACATCGCATGGATCAAGCAGTTGTGGCAGCCTCCTGAGAGTCCAGATGCTGCTGGCTGGACCTGTGTTGACCTCACAGCAGACCTGGGATCAGTGTACTGTGCGCCTGCAATGATCATCCTAGGGCCCTTTTAGATGAGGTGTGCATAATGGGGAGGTTTCTCTCACTGAAGGATGAATCAATGTGGCATGAAGAAGAGAATTTCCACCCCATTTCCCCCCCTGATTACCCCACCACATACAGCTCCTTAATAGCTTGTTGTGTGTCATAAATCTCCTTTTACCACCATAGCATCACAGATGTATTACAGTGTATGCCTTACATACTAAACCAAAGGTGTCATTGGGATTTGGTGCCGGTGGTGTGTTGAAACAGCACTGTGAGGCAACATGTCTCAGTCAGCACACAGAGCTGTGATATGTCTGCTTTACTGTATCCTCAAACTGCTCTCAGGTTTGTAATAAAGCTGTTCCTGGACAGGATGGAGTGAGGGATGCTGCGGCTTTCACCTCACAGTTGGGACAGCAGTGGACGAGGCCCACGGGCAATACAGGAAGCACAAACTGTGGGTGTGCAGGGGCTCAGGGGTCAACGGGAGATGCTGTCAGAGAATTCAGGTACCAGTCAGTGGCTGAAGAGGAAAATATTGGTAGAAATGGAACTCAGATTAGAAAAGTTCCTCCTGATTGGCAATGCAAGTTACAGTGGCTGTTGCTCTCAAGGTACACTAACTACAAGGTCGGTGGTCCAATCCCCATCACCCCCATTCCACATCCTGAAGTGTCCTTCGGCAAGATACTGAACCCCCGAATTGGCCCTGATGGCTGTTCCGTTAATTTGTGAGAGATGTATGATAGAGAAAGTTCTGCACATAAAAGCACTGTATGTGTGTGTGAACGATTGGATGGCAAACCAGTTGGAGCTTTGACTGATCATCAAGACAAAAAAAAGCACTTTATAAATACAGACCATTTACCATTTATTAAATCCACAATGGAGAATATATTTTTAGCCACTTGGAGGCTAGCTACCTGCTACCTGTATCCACATCCTGTTCATAATAATGATCATAACAGCTCCGACAAAAACATTAAAATACAAAATTGCTGAAAATAGAGAAAAGAACACTTCTGCTCCTCCTGCTTCTGCTCTCTAGAACCCCCCTCTCTCCTTCTCTATTCCCCTTGAAAATGATCCATTTCCATTTTCCTCCCATCCCCCATCTCCCCCAACAAATATTTTAGGAACATACAGTACAACCAGCACAAGGTTCTGTATACACAAGCCAACCAGAGTAAACACTTTTAAATGCAAAACTGATAAGAAGAGCTCTGGATATTTTTTTACTTAATACAATGATTTGGTCTTTATGTTACATGTGGCTAATAAATGAGTATCAAACAGATGTTTTGACGTATTTGACCGGATTGATTATTTGTGTGTGTATTAAGATTTTAAATGTATGCTGTCATCATCTATACATTGTATTGTAATACAATGTCCTCCACTTGTTTATTGTGAAAACCTTACAAAGGTGTATTTCTTCCCTACTCACACGGTTTGTCCCTGGATACTGGGCTTTTATTCTGTCTGGGTTTCTCCCCTCTGATGAGCTTCACTGGGAGGAGAAGGAGGCATGTGTACACACCTTTCCAACATAGGATTAAGGCGTGTGTGTTTGTGTCCCTCCTCCCATTTCTGTAAATTTCCTGTTGGCACACCCCCTCCACTCCAACACGGCGCTCCCTCGTCTGGTTTGCATCCTAAAGCTGCACAGCTTGAGACGATAAGTTTTAAACCGTGTTAGCCGCTCAGTGAAAGCTGTCAATTTGACTTCACAAAAGAAAGGATTTTTTACTTTCTACATACTTGAATGGTCTTGAATTCCAGCATCACCCTTGAATAATTTTTCATTTGCATAGCAGACCATGGTTAGCTTCCAACACAGATCATGCTCATGCATAATCAGCAACCTAAATATGGATAAGCCTTCAGTATTTGACAGAAGCAGGTAACAGAAATCTCCTTGTGGAAAACCTGCACATGCAGTGAAAGTCAGATAAATATTTTTGAGGTAAAGGAAAGTCAAATCTACGTAAAAAATGTATCCTTCAAAACATAATTTGCAAACATTAAACAAATCACAACAGGAGCCTATCGATTCTTTCAGTGAGAAAATTCTACCTCAGATATAGGCAGCAGTCGCAGTGTGTTGCAAATGTTTTCATTGGGCCTCAGCCCGTAAGCACCGTCTTACAAAACCTCTCAGACTCATAATTTAGATGATGGTGTCCAGAGGGTGTGTTTATTTGTCGGAGAGGAAAAGAAAAAGACTGCGCTGCAACCTTTAATCAAATCTAAATAGAGTTTGATACAAGTCTCGTCTCAATGCAGCAGCGGAGGTGCAAATGTAAATATATTCACGCTATTCGGCAGCGCTGCGTTTGCACAACTTTGCTCCAAGTCATTTTTACAGTCAACCAATTACCGATGGAGCGAGGCTGTCCTGTTGCTTTTAAGTCATCTTGTTTCAGAGAGAAGTTCAGAATCTGTACCAGAATACACAGAGTGCACACAGAACTCCAGCTACATTAATAGGCGAAGGGATTTTTTTCTCTGCTGTCAAAGCTACATATGCAAATGTGACAGCAATGTACCAACTGGTCATGAAGAGCAGTGGGAGAGCTCTATGCATTAGTCATCCCGGCAGAATGAACCGCACTGACAGAACCACTAATTAATGGTTAAAAAAAGATTCAAGAGTGATTTCCATCCAACTCTCCTCCACCTAATCAGTTTATAATACCGTTTTCGTCCTCTGGGATGATAATGTCTTCTCTCAGATGTCTGCTTGCTCTGTCATTAAGCCCTCGCAGGAGCTGAAGCAGATTAGACTGTAGGTGATTTGTAGAAATTGTACTTTTACAGTACGGACCAAAGTAAAAATGATGAAAAGGAAAAAAATACCAGGGGATTGAAGAGTTGAGGGGGAACTTGTTTCTGACACGTTTGAATATATACTTAACACCAAAACATGGGTTTACACTGGAATTACTCAAGGATTTAATAACTCACATCTTTTAGAGTGAGACTATTGGACAATTCTGTGCTCCCAATTTATGACTAATGCTAATGTTCAGTATAAATGCTTAGTTACATTCAATTAATTATTTATTCATTATCTATTAAACACACTTACTGTACCATGAAAACATAAGTTCATCATCCAGTATGTGACATATTTCCAAATGGAAAATGAAAAAAAAAACAAAGGCTGTCTAGGGTTTAGTTTCTAGAATGATTTAAATACAATCCCACATATTTTATTGACCAGTAAAGAGGCATTAAGTAGTACAGTGATTTTTAGTTAACAGTCTCAAGAGACATTTCCCCTCCAAATGTGTCTCTGAAGTGTTTGTGGGTCAAAGAGGCAGAAAGAGCCTATATTTCACATGAATAAGTCCATTAAATGAGTCCTAAATTGTGCATCAAGTTTTCTTTGTCCCCTTATTCATCTCATGACCTCTTCAAGTTACTTTCAAGTTGCCCGATCCCAAGGTTGGGAATGTACCTGGGTAAAAATAGCGTCACTTTGAACAGTGACAACAGTAACCTATATCTGTTCTGCGGAAGAAGTATCACATATAGGAGATTATATAGTATTATTAATAGGTAATGTTTTTTTACTTAATTAGGTACAGATTTTATAGTTTTGCAAGAGTTTTGGTTGTGCTTTTACCTTGTAAAAGTAAAAATTATAAATAATTTTTCTCTTATGCTCAAATCAGATGTATGTGATCAGAATTCTCCAATATAGAAATGTTATAGGTTCAGTTTTTACTTCAGAAACATAGTGTCCATCATGTTAATTCACAATCCAAAATTCATTAAATACAATGTTTCCATTTAAAAACCAATAGTTGGCTTTTCTTATCATCTCAGAACTCCAGTCAGCTCAGAAAACTGAATACTAAGGTTTAAAAATATAAATAAAATGTCTATATATAACAGTACTCTGTAGACTTGATAACATCCCACGGCGAAATTATTTACTCCTGCCTCTGAGTTTAATCCTTGATTCATCCTGGCCAAGTGGTAATTTACAAAAAGAAAAAAAAAAGTGAAGATTAAAGGAGCCAGTGAGATATTTTCCCAAAGTTTTAAAGACTTTGCCCACAGGTCAGGAGAAGTGTAACCTATAATTGGCAAATAAATGGGAAATATGTAAATGACAGAGGATTCAGAGCAGAGTGAGATATCTTTTGGGGGCATAGTTTATTTTCTTTTTATAGGATATTGGTACACCAGGACTAATAGAAATGTCATATTGAGATATTTTTTATAGACATACTGTGTGAGATTGTCGTATACAGTTGGTGTACTTACAGTGCGTGAATATAGACCGTTTGCTTGATAATGACAGCGTTTAAACTGATATATTCTCTGCACATGAAAAGAATGGATTGAGGAAGCAGCTGCTGGTGGGGTGATGCCGAGTTCATTCATACCTTTGCTATGGAAATGAAGTCTCCGCAACACTTGATATTTGTTTTTCCAGCCTCGCTTAAAAAAAAAGAAAAAAAAAAGGGTCTGAGCAGTAACGTGTTTATCACAATAGCAATTCAATTGAGTGTTTGTCATAGCCGGCTGCACTGACACTGTTTATTAGAATAAATAAAAATAAATCATCCTCCCTCTCTCCTCATGAAGCAAATGCAATAATCATGTGCTGTAAGTGAAAGGCTTTAGCTCAGTTCGTGAGAAAGCGCCCAGCGTTAAGCGTGACAGTAAATTCATTTCAGCCGGGCCCGAATGTCTTTCTCCGTTTTATAGCTGTATTGATTGTTGGTTTTGGTGGATCCATGTTATATACAAGGACAAATGTTGCCCAGCACCTGTCTGATTGTCCCGGACAACAGCAGATTTTTCTTCTTGAAAGCTGAGCAGGATTATGATGTATGTGATCACTGGGCTGTATTGACCCAGCACATGCATCATCTGTAAACCCAATAATCAATATTGCGCGAACCTTGAGATGAAACCATGACCCAATGATGTTGGCTTGTTGTATGAATTACTGTCAGGGGTTAGAGGTTATTTTATTTTATCATCTAATAACCCTATAAGACCCCGAACCATCAGTGTACTTATAAGAAGATGTAAGGACATATGAAGCTTCCCATGACCAAAATCCACCCGATAGCATAGCTGTAATTTATGATATATACAGATATATTATTACACACATCAGTACAATGTATTATAAAGCATTTACTAGCTGTTCAAACATGAGCACATTCGTTTTATATATAATTACTCGGCATTTACTTACTAAGTATCTGTGGGAGCATTTTTTTAGCCACATCTCATTGCTTTCCTTGAGCAGAGGGAGTCTACTGAGTTGCGATAGAGATTGATTGGGGAAGTATTTTTTTTTTTTGCAGTCCTGCAAGGTCAAAGTCAGGGGCTTACAGCTGTCAATCAGTACGTGGACGTGCATCTCGTCCGCTGCTGCTCTCGCACAGAGAGAGGTCATAGCTCCAGATTCCTGCATTAGCTGAGACAGCGAACACGACGTGATGGAGCGGATGGTTCTGCAGTTACTTCTTAATGACAATTGTTGCATCTTAAATAAGCTGGAGCTTCTCAAATTTTCATTTTATCCACTCTACTGTGTTACATAAATTACACAGTTGAATTAAAGTGGAAATGTGGGCAGTAAACAATTGGGATTTTAACAAAGTTCATATGGCATTGAAGGAGACTGAGTGTGCGAACATAGTGGTTGTCAGAAGCATATTGTTGTGGCTCAGAAAATAGAATAGGCGATTTGAATGAGGATCAGGCTCATTTTTTAAAAAGTTTGTGCTGGACTTTTACGTCTATACAGTGAGGAGGAAGCAGAGGGACAGATTGGTGTGTATATTTCAAAAACTTACTTTACTTTAAGGTCTGACTCCAAAATCCATGATTTTCATTTAGTTTTTTCATAACCTGCTTGATTTTCAAATGAAGTGTCAAGGGTTAATAATGTCTTCTCAGTAATCTTGTCCAGATTGAGGGTGGCCACTAGGGCTGAAGGTGAGAGCCACTCTATTAATTTGGTTGAAATTTTATCATGTATACATTTAATCCCACTTACTATGAAGAGCAAATAATATAATACATTGTGAACTAGTTCTTTCAGGTGAAGACATTCAGGAATTTGTTTTGAGTATATTTGCAAAACTGAAGTAAGAATGGAAAAAGAGGTTTGAAATGAAAAAAAGCCATCACATCTTGTGTGCATTTGGTTAACTAGTGCAGTGTCCATTCTAAACCTGCCTGTTTGGAATGGACTAGTCTCTTGGCCTGTGTTGATGCTCTGGAGCTACTTCTGAATTATTCCTTGTCATTGGTGAGTCTTCTTACTTTAAACAGTTCTACAATATTCTGTCACTTTTTTATTGTTAGTGCTGGACGTTGTGTGCATAGCTTTTTAAAAACAGTCTATGGTGCAGAGTGAAGTTAGAAAGCTTTGTGTTCATTGTACCTGGTTTATCTGCAGTGAAGATTTCAGACATAATTAATTTAATTAATTACATTTAGTAAACCTGTGTTGATCATATATAAGTTTGAATGATTTACTGAACTGTTGTTATTTGTTTTTTACGTTACATTTCAGCTATTTCAGAGGTCTGTTAAACAATTGACACATTCTTCAGATACAAGTTCACAACTTTTCGAAATAAATGCATTTTAAATCTTTGTCTACTTTACGAATATTTGGAGATCAACCCCTGTGAATGTCTATGTCACTCTGATATGGTGAAATAAAAATAAGCAGTTTATCAAAATGATCTGATTATTGGCCACAGGTCGCCAGTTGCCGGACACTGCTGTGGTTTATCCGAGGACGTAGAGGAGGACATGCTCAACTCTGTCCGTGGACTGATGGCACACTGTCCCGCCCCCACTTACTGCTACCGCTGGTCGCCCTTTTATTTACATTTTATTCATATTGAACCTATCGCGTGTCCAAATCCAAATCACACCAAATTTAACACGGGACTCCCTTGACGTACTAAGAATACACATGCCAACTTTATAAGATGAACGATTTGTTAGATATGCAGTCCACAGACAGATCCAGACACTGGATGGTTTTTCAATCTGGAATCTATTCTGAAGTATTAGTGTACCAGTTTGTTAGACAAAAGCAGGAGTAGGAAGAATGATCTTGTCATTCTTACAATAACAGACATAGTTTGCATATTTAAGTGAGGGATTTCAGCTCCATTTATCTTTGCGTGTTTCTTTTAGAGACAGAGTCAAACTGAGCAGCTGAGGGCTTCAAGTCAGGGTTCATGCAGACTGCAGGACAGCACTGCCTGATCCGCCAGGCCGTCACAGTGGAGTCCTCCTCTGGCCGTGCATGCTAAGCAGCCACCAGGCGACCTCCGACCTCTGGCTAGTCACAGGGTTTTGATCCTACCAGCCAGCCAGCAGCAGCACAGCTGTAGCCGCGGAGGGAGGCATCCTAAGGCCCCAATTAGGCTCCTGAGTCCCAGCCGGCCCGCCGTGGCAACCCTCCTCCAGGGAGCCAGAGCCTGACACTGATTCGGCCGTACAGCAGCTGAAGGGGAGGGCAGCGGGAGGTGCAACCTTTGAGGCAATGCCAATAAGTGGTTTAAAAATGTATGGAACCCTTGTCAAACTTTCTTCATTTCACTGTGCCGTATATAGCGACCACATTGGGCTTGTGGCGTGGCTGGAGGTAAGAAAAAAAGAGGGTCGCATTTGTTCTCCCTGTCTGGCTCTTCTTGCACACATGCACACACAATTCATAATCCAGTGGCTCAATTGGCGCACTTGGTACAGGTCTCAGTAGGGAGAGCTGTGTAAAGACAAAGTATATTTTTTTTATTTGGAATAAGATTTTTTCCTTAATTCTTACAGAAAAAGTTAGGGCACTCAAATATGGCCATCCAATCGGTCGGCAAAAAAACGTCAATTTGTCAGTAATGTCCTGTCATTCTTAAAAAGACGATCTGATGAAATAAAAGCAAGCAGTAATTGTAGCAAATTTAAATTGAACTTTTAAGCTAGCAGTTTTGAGCTTTTCCCATTTAATGGTTTCTGTTCATACTGAGTCACTTCACTATCTGTATTTTAAGTAGAGAGCAACTGCTGGGCAGTGGATAATTCTTGGGTAACTACAGATTGCACATGTTTATGGAGGGCGAGCACAATGGTTTGTTATGACTTTAAGGATTCGTGGATCCAAAATGCAAACACTCGACAAAGGTGCAATGAGATAATGTAATGAAAATAAACAAGGCTACAAATTCTCTGGGAGGCCCACAGGCAAGCAGAAATTCCAAAACCAAAACATTCAGAGAACACAAAAGACCTGAGCCGAAGCACAAAGTGATGACAGGGAGCTGAACAGAAACACAAGATAAGACTGGAGACAAACAACAAAGAGACACAGAAGGTTAGAAACTTCAAAGTAAAAAGGAATAGCAGTCAAACGAAGAGTCCAAACCAAAAGTCTGCAAGTTCAAAAAGTCACTTTAGTCCTATGATGGAGCATGTGATAAAAATAAAGGGAGTATTGCCAAAGCCCTGTCACAGGTGATGCAGTTGCAATTGTTTCATGTTTGAGAGACAATCGACTTTGACTCAGTTTGAACAGTGTCGGCATTGATGGTAAATAAAGATGGACCACGGTTCTCCACTTCCTCTCACAAGTTAAAATATCCTGGATACAGGTGTCACCATTTTGCACTTTTGATGTAATTTGGAGCCAAAATCTGCACAGTAGTGAATGTGGCGTAGCGGCTTGGTCATGGGGTCCCGTCGATACACATGCTCGACCAATCACACGTAGCATCAGCTGTTAATGAGGTTTTGCCATCTTTCTATAACATCAAACAACCAATTAAAACTAAACTGATAAGATAGTGTGATAAGAACTACCTCAAATGACAGAAACCATCTTTGAGTTTGGTCCATCTCTCATCTGCTAAAATGGATGAGGCAGGGTTTATGACCTATCCTTCAGTCAGCCACCGGGTGGCGAACAAGATCATTTCGCTTCACTTTTGGGAAGCTGTTATGTCGTCACATAAATACAGTTTGTGGTTGGCACACACATTTTTTTCTCCTGTACTAACTCGGCCCTAATTTGATTTCTCATACTGCCAAACACACAACACATGCTACATATGCTACATGCTTAGGCTAACACAAATAGCATGATTTACCGAACAGTTAGGTCACTGGCTTCAGGGCTGCCAACTCTTATGCACTGAATGTCAGACTCACATAATTGACTCAGATCTCATGCCAGACATGACTGATGACTCACACCCTCTTGGTTTCCTCTGATCAGGGTTTTACTCACCACTGAGGTCACCATGGTCAGTATTTTTGCTCTGGCATACAGTCAAGAAGTAATTCCCTAAAAATAATTATACTTTTGTGCAATGCCGAGGACGCCCTATCTGATCATCAGTATGTGTGTGTGTGGAGTGAATGATCTTGTCGTTACCACAAAATCTTAACCACACACAGGTCCTTTGATTACGTCAGCAAACTGGACAGTCAAATGATTATACTGAAGTATGACAGGAAACTAGAAACAAACTGCTTGTACTTCAATGCCTTTAATGCCCAGACATCATCTGACCGAAGCTCCTGTGGGCTTTCTTCAACTCAA